>NW_026781175.1:300000-546960 GCF_030144855.1 Hypanus sabinus | reverse complement strand
GTCTGCTAAACCGATCACCAGTTCATCAGAGCAGCTGAAACGTTCCGTACAACTGAACGCTGCTTCTGACGGAATATGGGATATCCGGCGATTTACCACATCGCGGCCATTTACTATCCCACACTTGTAGCGGTTGGTGCCCCCGGTAAGATGCCGGAGCTGGTTACTTTATGTATGGTGCTATCGTTACTCTGCTGCGGTATCCGCACTGTTACTAAGCACAGATGCTACCGTCGGCTGAAACGTGTTTCCGGAATGGAGGATTCAAGCATCAAATTGTTTTACTTTCATTTTCCATACTTTGATCGCAGTGTTTTCTTCTTTTGTTAATTAAGCTAGTGTCGATATTGTTGTTGCTTCATAATTTTACCTCGCTAGGCTTTCAGAAGTGATGCTGGTTTCTGCTTTTCTAGCCCTGAGTCTCTATCAGAGCAGACACTTCGACCTTATAACAACATGGCAGCTTATTTAAATGACGGTCCAGTCTATTTGCGACACGTAGTTCTGTTCTTCTGTAACTCAGTAAATGAGAACTCGTGCTTTATATCTCCTTGACTCCACTTTGTCACCGCTACAAACAATCCCTTCAGCTATTTCACATCTAATAATGGAAATGGTGTTGTTTACAGGAGCGATCGACTGCTCACCGGTCCGTGAGTCGTGGAACTCGGATGCCTCGCTCTAAACTGTGGGAAGGTCGCCAATCCACTGACACTCACATCCGTCATTGTCCTCCAGCCGGAGTGCAGCGACCGAGACCGCGCACACTGGATTCCCGCTTTCCACTTCCAAACAGACCATACCCTGCATAGCATCGGTAGAATGGGGGCATTCAGGGAGCTGACCATATTTCTATTTTGTTTTCAAATTTCTTGCAGTTAACTTAACGGCGATTGTTATCCTATCTCTGGGAAAATGCGGACTCTCCAAATGCATCACCCGTTACCTGGTTGGAATGGCAACAGCGGATCTGATGGTGGTTATAGTTGCAGCTTTAGTGGAACAGACGAACAATATCTACATTTATTCCAGATCCCTGCTCATCACTCCTGTATGCGCTCTGACAATTGTATTTCGGACTGTAATGACGGACTGTTCTGTTTGGTTCACGATCAGTTTTACCTTCGATCGCTTCATCGCAATATGTTGCCGAAAGCTGCGGGAGCGATACTGCACCGATAAAACAGCAACGTTGGTTATCCTGACCATGGTTATAGTGAGCTGCGGGAGATGTGCACCGGTTTACTTTGCCGTTGAAACTGACGTCGTCATTGACAACACGCCGTGGCGGTGCACCGGCACATATGAATACGCTACTTCACCCGAGTGGAGAGGATACCAATTACTGGAGAGTATTTTAACACCATTGCTACCAATCAACTTAATCCTGGTGCTTAACGAGTTAACCGTAAGGCATATCGTTGTGGCAAATAGAGTCCGCAGAAAGCTTCGGCACAGCAGCGACAATCAGAAAGATGCCGAGGTGGAAAAACTCAGAAAATCGATGATTTTGTTGTTTTCTATATCAGCTAATTTCATATTATTTTGGCTGGCCCATGTAGCCCATTCCCTGAATTGGCAAGTGCAAAACTATTTGTTCGAGGACAGATATTTGAGTTCCCCGGTATACATCCTACAGCAATTTGGGTTCATGCAAATGCTCAGTGTTTGCACCAACACTTGTATCTATACACTGACACAGAGGAAATTCAGAGAAGAGCTGAGGAATGGAACGAAGTATGTGTATACATTGAATGGCCATCTGTGTAGATAACGCCCGTGTCTAATGACAATACAGCGGAATTTTCAAATAAAGCCCTTTTACAATGAATAGGTTTGGCAAATTGGCCATTAGTTCAAACAATCGTATGCCTGGCCATCCGGAAATTGCAGAATTGGCGTAAGATTTCTCACTTTACTCAATTCAGGTAGGTAGCAAATACAAACGTTCAATGCTGCTGGCGTGATTGTTACATTGTTTAAAGTATGTTCCAAACTATCACAGACACTCGACTGTCACAAGGGCAGGAATAGCTTCAGGACTTTCGGGGTTTTAGATGGTGAAAAATGGATAGGGTCGGATAACAGAGTGTGAACGGTGTGCAGTGGGAAACCAGGGAGAGTATCGCAGCTGCAGAAAAGGAGGACAAAGTGGAGCGTACGTTTGTTCATACACTGTGAGACTAATACTGAAACATGAAGGGCCATCTGGAGTATTTTGTATAGCCGCCCACCAGATTAACAAAAGAAAACAAGCACACACAACGGGAACAGTGAGGAACCGATCGGGAGCGGAACATGTACATCGACAAGGTTACTGGCACGGATAATTGAAACTTCCCTAATATTTGTTGGCACCTCCTCAGGTTTAAAGGTTTAGCTATGGCATAATTTCTCAGTTGTGTCCGGGAAAGATTCATGTCACTATAAGAGGAAAGACGAACTAGCGAGCAGTAAATACCGGATCTATTATTAGAAAAGTAACCGTGTCAGGTGACAAATCTCTCCGCGGGTCTGCATGTCAGAGCAATACGGCAGAACTCCCCTATATTCACTTTGCATAGGGTTAGGACCAGGGAGTATGGAATTTGGGCTCTGCGAATTATGGCGCTACCTGGCAGGAACCTGGGAACGTACATTGGGAAATGATGTACTCAGGGAAACACGCAACAGATATGTGGAGATTGACATGGGGTTCAGTATAGGCTTATCTCAGTGACGCAGGGAAAGGATTATACCGTAACGTAACCCTGGGTGACAAGGAAATTTGAACGAGTCAAGAGGAAGACAGAAACAAACTTAAAATTTTGGAAGAAGGGATCGGGTAGGGTTATGGTGAATCACAGTGCAGACTGGAGAGAATGTTAAAATGGACTGAGCGGAGATAGAAGGGGACTTGAGAAGTTCTTGGCGAGTTGCAATGTGAAGAACAGGAGAATGACAAGAGAGAGTCTGTGCAGGTCAGAAGGAAAACAGGAAAATATGTGTCTGTAGTCCAAGAAGGCAGCGAAGCTCCTTTATGAATACATTGATGAATATGAACACATTCATATTCATCAGGCAGATATGCTCGAACTTGCCGACGCTAAGAAAGTGGATGTGCTGGAAACTGAAAAGCATTATGATAGATGATTCTCCGGTGCCAGAAGTGATATAGTCCAGGTAATTTTGGAAAGAGAGCGAAGATATTGCTGCGCTTTTGGAGGGGAAGATTGAGGTGAGGGTGGCAGATGTTATCCTATTACCTTTGTTGACGAATAGGGATACTTCTTCGAACTATAGACCAGTGAGTCTTATATCAGTAGTGGATAAACTATTGGAGAAGATTATTGTAGAGGTAATTTCTGAATAGTTGGAGAAATGTAGCCAGACTACTGAGAGTCAACATGGCTTTTTGAGTGGCATGTTGTCCTTTATGAACCAGATTGAACTCTTCGGAAAATAAAACAAACAGAAGAATAAGATCAGTCGATGTGGGGGCATTAATCTCGGTCAGGCGTTTGATCAGTTCTCCATAATAGACTAATTCAGAAAGTGAGGAGGCAAGGGATCCAGGGAAACCTGACTACGTTGATTCAGAATCGGCTGACTAACAGAAGGCAGATGATGTAGTAGACAGAGTGAATTCTGCTTGGAAGACAGCGGGCATCCATGTTCCGCTCGGAGGGTTAAAATTATATTTTAACTATATTTGGGCTCTGCAGTTATAAAGGGAAATATCCGACTTAATCTGACCACCGAGGAGCAGCTGAGTAATTTGTGGAATTAGGGCTAAGGATGTAAGCAAATCTCTGAGCTATTGACTGCACCGCAACGGTATCTAAACATACCTTTCATTTACATATTACAGGGCAGATGGTACAATGACATCAAAACAATCTTTTGCAATGGAAACCGACAACTTAAAACCAGTAATTCAAAATATTGAGCAGCAGCTTTTGCTGCTCCTTAAAAGAACCAGCCTTTTTTGTCATATGTATGGCGAAAATGAAGATCAATTCAGTCATTCCCCCCAACACAAACTAAAGAAACACACATCTCACATAACGCCATTCATGGTCGTAATCTTTTTCTCTCTCTTTCAATTGAACTCACTTATGTCCAAACCTCGTGCTATATTTCAAATTGGCAATGCATTCATATTTTCAAAGTATTGCAGAAAATGGCTTCCTGTTACATGTTCAATAGTTAACAAACATCTGTAATTGCAGTCATACAACTTTTAATGAAGCCATTCGACTCCAAGACAAAGAGACGCAGAAAGTAACGTATCGTCCACGAGTTAATATTCAACACAATTAAAATATGACGTCTCCACCACTCCAAGCCACCAACGACTGCCAAGATTTCTCACCTTCAATCTCTGACCAAGGATAGGATTCTGATTAAATGACCCCTTTGTTGTATATTATCGGGGCTAATGATCTCCGTAACCACCGCTGAAGCAACAGACCTGTTCAATGTTCCGGGACCACTGTCACGCCCACCTCCAGCCCGGAATTACTGTCTTTACCGCGTTACTGAAGGGGTGAACGTATATTTCTGTCGTGTGACACCCTTGTTATCATCTCACATCTGCGCTTCAGTCTTCTCATGCTGTAACCATCCATTAACTCAGTCTCCATGCTTCAATGTGTGCAAGGACGGAGGCTTTGAACAGTATCAACGACTTTCTAGATTGGCCGGTGTTGTGAGACACTAACTCTCTAACCCAGACATACAGTCAGACAGCCATAGGGAACCACTGTACAGTCCGTCAGGCCGTGAGGAATTATTTGCACTGCCTGCTCCCACCGACGTGCACCCGGACCATGGCCATCCACATCCCTCTTATTCACGTACTTATCCAATCATCTCTTAAATGCTGACATCGGAATCGCAATTACCGTTTGTGTTGGCAGCACTGTCAACACTCTCGCCACCCTCTGGGTGAAGAAATTTACTCTCATGTTTCCCTTAAACATTTCACATTTCACCCTTCGCCCATGATCTCCAGTTGTATTCTCGCTCAACATCAGTGGAGAAAGCCCAATTGCATTTACACTCTCTCTTCGCCTCGTCATTTGTTATTCATCTATCAAATCTACACTCGGTCTTCAACCTGCATTTCATCTGCCATTGCATCGCCCGTTCTCCAAATCCGTCCCGGTCCTTCTGCCGACACCTGTTTTGCTCTAACCTACGTTCATATCAGTGGTAAAGTCGGTCACCAAGTTATCAAGTCCTTCATGCAAATCGTTGATTTCAATACCTACTACAGCGGTGTACCACTATGTACTGGCAGCAAAGAATAGGCTCACATTGTTCTGACCCCTTGCTTCCTGCCAGTAAACTAATCTTCGATCGATACTGGTACTTTTCGTGTAATACCGCGAGCTGTGACCTTGCTAAGCGGCCTGAGGTACAAGCCCTTGTTACGGACCATATGAAAATCCACGCAAACAACATCTATTGTCTCGCCTTTGTCTATGGACAGGATAAGTGAGGGCAATAGAGCTGGTGGAATATGAAAAAGGTCGGCAAGATATAATACAACCGAGAGATGAGTATGAAACAAAAGACCATAAGATATAGGAGCAGAATTAGATTATTTGGCCCATAGAGTCTGTTCCACCATTTCCTCATAACTGATCAAATTTTGCTCGTGGCCCCAATCTCCTGCTTTCTCCCTGTATCCCTTCTTAACCCTTCATGTCAACAATCTATCAACCTCTGTTTAAATAAACATAAGGACTTTGCCTTTATAGCTGCCTGTAACAACGAATTCCACAGATTCACCACTCTCCGGCTAATCTCATCTTCATTTCAAAAGGACGCCCCTCTATTAACTGCCTCTTATGGTGCTAGTCTCTGCCACCATAGGGCACATCCTCTCTACATCCAATCCATCGAGACATTAGAAAGGTTGCAGTTATAACTCCCCTCAAAATCTCTTTATATTACGGGACATTCAATCCTGGAATCATTGTCGTAAACCACCTTTAAATTCACTGCTGTGTCAGCCGATCCTTTCTAATATAAGTAACCCAAAACTGCTTACAATATTCTAAGTGAGTCCTCACCGGTGCTTCATAAAGCCTTAAAATTAAGTTCGTACTTTCATATTCTAGTTCTGTTGAAATGAATGCTACAATCGCCTTTGTCTCCCTCACCGCCGACTCACCCTGCAAGTTACGTATCAGAGAATCCTGCACAAGGACTCCCGTTCCCTTTGTGCATCGTTGTTGCTTTTTTTACAATATCTATTTAGAAAATATTCTACTTTTTATTTCTTTTTTCCAAAGTGCATGGCTATACTCTTCCGTACACTGTATTCCATCTGCCTCCTTTTTGCCCTTTCATGTAATCTGTCGAAGCCCTCTCGTAGTCTGTCTACTTCCTCAAAACTCCCTGTTCCTCCAACTACTTTGGTATCATCCGCATACTTTGCAATAAAGCCGTCAATTCTGTCATCCAAGTCATTGTAATACAACATAAAAAGCATCAGTCCCCACACAGATCCCTGCGGAACACCACTGGTTACCGACAGCAAACCGGAAAAGGTTCCTTTTATTACTCTATTTTATTACTTTATTACTAATTTTGCCTTCTGCCAATCAGCCACTGCTTTATTCATTCAAGAATCTTTCCTGTAATATTTTGCGCTTATAAATTGATAGGCAGCCTCATGTGAACTTCTGAAACGCCAGGTGTGCACCATGAACCGAATCTCCGTTCTCTATCTCCTTTGTTATTTCTTCAATCAATTCAAAGGATTTCAGCATACTTGTCAGACAAGAATTTCCCTTCAGGAAACCATGCTGAAAATTGCCAATTTTGTCATGAACCCCAAAGATACTGAAAAAACATCCTCAACATCTGACTCCAATATCTTCCCAACCAGAGCCGTCAGACTAACTGGTCTATAATTTTGGTTCTTCTCCCTCTCTATTTCCTTGAACAGTGGAGTGTTATCTCCAAATGTTCAGTCTTTCGGAACCATTCCAGAATCCATTGCTTCTTGAAAAATCATTACTAAATCTCCACAATCTCTTCAGACACCTCTTTCAGAACTCTCAGACGGACATCATCTGGTCCAGGTGACCTATTTAGCTTCAGACCTTTCGGCTTCCCAAGAACCTTCTCCCAAGCAATGTAACTAAACACGTCAGTGAAGTCAAGTATTAAACACAACATTATCAATCCGCTTCACCGCCTTCACTGATGCTTGGAATTCCATTACCTTGTCCGTCTCAGAAAGGCGGCGTCCATTATTCAGGACCAACAGCAGACAGGGCATGCCCTTTTCTCAATATTACCGTCAGGTAGGAGGGACAGAAGCATGAAGGCGCACGCTCATCGATTCAGGAACAGCTTCCTACCCTCTGCCATCCGATTCCTAAATGGGCATTTAATCTCTGGATGCTGCCTCACTTTTCTTTTTAATATACAGCATTTCTGTTCTTGCACGTTTTTTTTAATTAGACACAATATACGTAACTGATTAACTTTTTTATAATTATTTTTTATCATTTTATTTATAATTATTATTTTTTTTCTTTGTTACGTTTAGTATTGCACTGAACTGCTGCTGCTAAGTTAAAAAAATAATGTCACATACCGTTGATAAGAAACAGAAATCTGAATCTGATTCTGAATCAGCACTCACGAGAACCCCGTTACACTGTGAATGTCCTTACACTACTCACCCATGGACAATAATTACCACATACTTCAATATTGATGCTGATCTGCCAATCAGTGCCAACTGATGAACTGTATACCATCACCCACGGCCCATTAATTTATCACTGCAACGACTATCTAGTCACAGTTTAAGCGGCTTCTTTTACGCCATTCAGTTCAGACCATGCAATACATAAGCACTTGCTGCGAACAATCAAAAGAATATAGAGTATTGTGTTATACTTCCATATAAACATATAACAATTACAGCACGGAAACAGGTCAACTCGGCCCTTCTAGTCCGTGCCGAACGTTTACGCTCACCTAGTCCCACCGACCTGTACTCAGCCCATAACCCTCCATTCCTTTCCTGTCCATATACCTATCCAATTTAAATTTAAATGACAATACCGAACCTGCCTCTACTACTTCTGCTGGAAGCTCGTTACACACAGCTACCGCACTGAGTAAAGAAGTTGCCCCTCGTGTTACCCCTAAACTTTTGCCCTCTAACTCTCAGCTCATGTCCTCTTGTATGAATTACCCCTACTCTCAATGAGAAAAGCCTATCCACGTCAACTCTATCTATCCCCCTCATAATTTTAAATAACTCTATCAAGTCCCTCCTCAACGTTCTACGCACAAAAGTATAAAGACCTAACTTCTTCGACCTTTCCCTGTAACTTAGGTGCTGAAACTCAGGTAACATTCCAGTAAATCTTCTCTGTACTCTCTCTATTTTGCTGACATCTTTCCTATATTTCGGTGACTAAAACTGTACATAATGCTCCAAATTTGGCCTTACCAAAGCCTGGTGCCATTATAACATTATGTCCCAACTCCTTTACTCAATGCTCTGCTTTATAAAGGCCAGCATACCAAAAGCTTTCTTCACCACACTATCCACAATGAGATTCCACATTCATTGAGAAATTCTTCTTAGATCACTGTTCTGCTGCATTCTTCAACGCCCATCCATTTACCATATATTTGATTAGTCCTACCAAAATGTAGCACCTTGCAGTTATCGCATCAAACCCCATCTGCCATATTTCAGCCCACTCTTCTAACTGGCCTAAATCTCTCTGCATGCTTTGAAAACCTATTTCACTATCCACAACGCCATCTATCTTAGTATCATCTGCATACGTACTAATCCAATTTACCATCGCGTCATCCAGATCATTAACGTATATGACAAACAACATTGGACCCAGTACAGATCCCTGAGGCACACCACTAGTCACCGTCCTCTAACGTGACAAACAGTTATCCACCACTACTCTCTGGCATCTCCCAACCAGTCACTGTTGAACCCATTTTACTACAATATTTATACCTAACGATGGAACCTTCCTTACTAACCTTCCTTGTGGTACCTTGTCAAAGACCATACTGAAGTCCATATAGACAACATCTACTACTATACCCTTGTCAACATTCCTCGTAACTTCTTCAAAAAATTCAATAAGGTTTGTCAAACATGACCTTCCACGCACAAATCCATGCTGGCTACTCCTAATCAGATCGTGTCTATCCAGATAATTATTAATACTATCTCTAAGAATACTTTCCATTAACTTACCCACCACTGATGTCAAACTGACAGGTCCATAATTGCTAGGCTTACTTCTAGAACCCTTTTTAAACAATGGAACCACATGAGCAATACGCCAATCCTCCGGCACAATCCCCGTTTCTAATGACATCTTAAAGATCTCCGTCAGAGCTCCTGCTATTTCTACACAAACTTCCCTCAAGTTCCTAGGGAATATCCTGTCAGGACCTGGAGATTTATCCACTTTTAAATTTCTTAAAAGCGCCAGTACTTCCACCTCTTTAATTGTCATAGGTTCCATAAATTTCTTACTTGTTTCCCACACCTTACACAATTCAATATCCTTCTCCTTAGTGAATACCGAAGAGAAGAAATCGTTCAAAATCTCTCCCATCTCCCTCGGCTCCACACATAGCTGACCACTCTGATTCTCTAAGTGGCCAATTTTATCCCTCACTATCCTCTTGCTTTTAATATAACTGTAGAAACCTTTCGGATTTACTTTCACCTTATTTGCCAAACCAACCTCGTATCTTCTTTTAGCTTTTCTAATCTCTTTCTTAAGATTCCTTTTACATTCTTTATATTCCTCGAACAATTCCTTTACTCCATGCTGCCTATATCTATTGTAGACATCCCTCTTTTTCCGAACCAAATTTCTAATATCCCTTGAAAACCATTGTGCTTTCAAACCTTTAACCCTTCCTTTCAACCTAACAGGAACATAAAGATTCTGTACCCTCATAATTTCACCCTTAAATGACCTCCATTTCTCTATTACATCCTTCCCATAAAACAAATTGACCCAATCCACTCTCTCTAAATCCCTTCGCATCTCCTCAAAGTTAGCCTTTCTCCAATCAAAAATCTCAACTCCAGGTCCTGTCCTGTCCTTCTCCATAATTATATCGAAGCTAATGCTATTGTGATCACTGGACCCGAAGTGCTCCCCAACACATACATCTGTCAGCTGACCTATCGCATTCCCTAACAGGAGATCCAACACTGCCCCATCTCTAGTCGGTACTTCTATGTATTGTTGCAAAAAACTATCCTGCACACATTTCACAAACTCTAAACCATCCAGCCCTTTTACAGAATGAGCTTCCCAGTCTACGTGTGGAAATACCATCCACACCATATACCATCTCATAGAATACTTTCCATTAATTTCACCACCACTGACGTCAACGTACAGTCCGATAATTGCTAGGTTTACTCTTAGAACTCTTTTTAAACAATGGAACAATATGAGAAATACGCCAATCCCCCGGCACCATCTCCGGTTCTAGTGACATGTGAAATACTTCTGTAAGAGCTCCTGCTATTTCTACACTAACTTCCCTCAAGGTCCTAGGCAAATACTGTCTATTCCTTAAAAGCGCCAGCACTTCCTCTTCTTTAATCATCATCGGTTCCATAACTTCCCAACTTGTTTCTCTTACCTTACACAATTCAATATCCTCCTCCTTAGTGAATACCGAAGAAAAGAAATTGTTCTAAATCTCTCCCATCCCTTTTGGCTCTACACATAGCTGTCCAATCTGATTATCTAAGCGACCAATTTTATCCCACACTATCGTTCTGCTATTAATATAACTGTAGAAACCCTTTTGATTTATTTTCACCTTGCTTACCGAAGCAACCTCGCATCTTCTTTTAGCTTTTCTAATTTATTTCTTAAGATTCTTTTTGCATTCTTTATATTCCTTGAGCACCTCATTTCCTCCATGCTGCCTATGTGTATTGTAGATATCTCTCTTTTTCCGAACCAATTTTCCAATATCCGTTGAAAACCATGGCTCTCAAACCTTTAACCTTTCCTTTCAACATAACAGGAACATAAAGATTCTGTTCCCTGAAAATTTCAATTTTAAATTACCTCCATTTTTCTATTACATCTTTCCGATGAAACAAATTGTCCCAGTCCACTCCTTCTAAGTCCTTTCGCATCTCCTGAAAGTTAGCCTTTCTCCAATCAAAAACCTCAACCTTAGGTCCCGTCCTCTCCTTCTCGGTAATTATATTGAAGCAAATGGCATTGTGATCACTGGTTCCTAAGTGCTCCCCAACATCTACCTCCGTCTCCTGACCTATCTCATTCCCTAACGGGAGATACAACACTGCCCCTTCTCTAGCTGATACCTCCATGTATTACTGCAAAAAAAGTATCCGGCACACATTTTACAAACTCCAAACCACCCAGCGTTTTACAGTACGGGGTTCCCAGTCTTTGTGTGGACAATGAAAATCTTCCACAATCACAGCCCTTGCTTACTACAAATATCTGCCATCTCCTTACAAATCTGTTCCTCCAGTTCTCGCTCGCCATTAGATGGTCTATAATACACCCCGATAAGTGTCACTACACCTTTCCCATTCCTCAATTCCACCTAAATAGCCTCCCTAGTCGATCCCTCTAATCTATTCTGCCAGAGCACCGGTGTAATATTTTCTCTGACAAGCAATGCAACACCTCCTCGTCATGTCGCTCCGATTCTGTCACACCTGAAGCAACGAAATCCAGGAATATTTATTTGCCAATCGCACGTCCCCTGCAACCATGTTTCACTAATAGCTATAACATCAAATTTCCGGGTATCAATCCATGCTCTAAGCTCAGCCACCTTTCTTACAATGCTCCTAGCATTAAACTAAATACATTTAAGAAATTTTCCACCTCTTGCTCTCTGTTTATCACTAACGGTGCCAACAACTTTACAAT
The DNA here is from genome assembly GCF_030144855.1 of Hypanus sabinus. Classification (NCBI taxonomy): domain Eukaryota; kingdom Metazoa; phylum Chordata; class Chondrichthyes; order Myliobatiformes; family Dasyatidae; genus Hypanus; species Hypanus sabinus. The sequence continues at coordinate 535,012 of NW_026781175.1, read as the reverse complement.
CCTCTTTTTTTCTTCCTTCTCCCATACGTCTGTTCCTACACTCTAGTTCCCAACCCCGCCTTGTATCTAGTTTACATCCATTGTAGCATCTCCAGCAAACCTACCTGCAAAAATATTTATCCCCCTCCAGTTCAGATGAAAAACGTCCCGCCAGTGCAGGATCCACCTTCCTTGGAAAACTGCCCGATTATCTATAAAGCCCTCCCTCCTGCACGATGTCTTCAACTACGTGTTGATCTGCGCTATCTTACTATTTCTAAACCACACCTGCACGTGGGACTGGTAGCAATCCTGAGATTGCTATCCTATAGGTCCTGTCCTTTAACGTAGCGCCTAACTCCTTAAACTCATCTTTCTGGACCTCCTCACTCTTGCTACCCACGTCATTGGTCGCCACATGGACCACGACATCCAGCTGCTCACCCTCCCTCTTGAGAATACTGAGAACTCGATCCGAGCTATCAAGGGCCTTGGCACCAGGGAGGCAGCAGTCCATCCGGGATTCTCGATCTCTTTCACAGAACCTCTTATCTGTACCCCTAATTATCGAATCCCCTATCACTACCGCTCTCCTCTTTACCCTCCTTCCCTTCTAAGTTGAGGGTCCAGTCTCGGTGCCAGAGAAGCAACCACTGCAACTTATCCCTGGTAGGTCGTCCCCATCAACAGTGTCCAAAACAGTATTTCCGATGAAAGTGCTGTTGGGTTCGTCAAATATGTTAATCCGGCTACCTACTCATGGTCAACAAAGCTACCAATTTTGTGCATCTGCAAAACAATTGTCATTGTTTGTAAAAAAAAAATGTAATGGATGCAGATGTTCTGTCGGTTTAAGCATTTTTAACCAATCCGAAGACGGTGATTTAATTGCTTTTCGTCAGTCCGTTGCGAACCATGTGGAGGGCTGCACCAATGCTGGAAGAATACAGCCGTTCCGGCAGCAACTATGGAAATGTATCGGCCCTTGATGTTTCGGGCCCAAACCTACAACAGAACTGGAAAAAAAATGGAGGAGAATGCCAGAATAAGAATGTTTGGGAGGGTGGGAGGAGGTCAAGCCGGAAGATGATAGGTGAAGCAAGCTGTTTAGAGTCGGGTGACCAAATAAGAGGCTGGAAGTTGATTAGCGGAAAAGGCAGAGTGTTTGAGAAGAAAGAATCTGATCAGAGAGGAGAGTGGATCATGGGAGAAAGGGAATGAGTAGGGGGATTGGTGGGGAGGGTTGATAGACAGATGAGGAGAAGAGTGGAGAAATGCAGAAGAGGGGAGAGACGGAAATACCGGAGGATGGAGATATCTTCCATAAGATTCACGCCATAAGATTGGAGGTCACTTTGACGGAACAGAAGGTGTTACTCCTCCAATCTGAAGAGGAGGGTGTAGATATGTTGGATCGGGAATGGGGATAAAAATGGAAGCGGTTCGCCACTGGAATATTTTGTCGGTGGAGATAAGGCACTCGACGACACGTTCATTAATGAGAAGGGGTGTCTCGGCCGAAGCGACGACTGTTCATATATTTCCTGAGTTGCTGCCTGACCTATTGAATTCCTCCGGCATTTTGCTTCAGTGGAATTCATTTGCTTAACGGTTTGGTGCGTTGACTATATTCTATTAGTTTAAGGCTCTTCACTATATTACAGGGAGATACAAACAACTTAATCTATTTTATATAATTCTGCTGTAAGATCTATCACCGAAACAATTCTCAGAGAGAAACAGAGCAGTCAATGACAATACAGCATTGGTCTAGGATGTCCACGTCCATGAGGCCAACGACATTTCGCAAAACATTCACCAACGTACATCGCCTTTGAGATTTGAAAATTTCGTGTCAAGCTATATATAGCTCATTACAATTTGGATTTTACTTGAATTACATCATGTTTATTTTTACGCCAGCTGTTGGGAGACACGTCAGCCTTGTGTAGTATTGAATATTCAGTGTACTGGAGCAAGTATAAATGAATGACCGTGGAGATTCATCAGCTCAGAGTTTCTTCAGCGAGATCGCGGGCAGTTGGAAGACAGGCTGAATCTCACACAGCATGCTAGAAACATTTTTCCGTGTGAGAAAGATATACTTCTTGATCATTGCCGTTACTGGTATTCCTGGTAAGAACAGAGGCAAATTAACATTTGCTGTTCTGTGAGCGCGGTCTTTTGACTCGGTGAGTTACCGAAAGCGTTGTGACGCTGGTGTATCAGAGAGTGCGGTGCAGACATTGTGACAAAACTGTGTGTTTGTTCAGAAGATCCCTTGAAGTTTAATCCGTGACCTAAACTGAAAATAAACCGGCAATTGAAACAGCTGCAGAGCGGAAGATAGAATATATAGATCCATTTTGCGGATTCATGACAGACAGTTATGATTTATCAATGCAAAGCTGCTGTCAAAGTAAACTCCGATAATCCAGCTCGCCCGGCACCTTTACCGGCTACTTGGTGATTTGTATTCTGTATCAATAGCGTAACATGCCTCACAGTTAGATTCATCGTGTTGCGCCGTGTTTTAAGCAATTGCTTCAAGTTTGACTGGATCTCGGAAGCAGATCGCCGGTGAACTTCAGGGGAGAACGGTAGACAACACTTGTGAGTTAGACTCCGGACCATTGTGAGATTGCAAAATTCAAATAATGGTCTGTGTGCGGTTTAGTGCACCAGGGTTCGTTTCCGCGTCCTACGACACATCTAGTGAAGAAGGATTTAAAACCCAATCCAGCAGTGTCTGTTGCAGGTCAGACGGGATAAGGTACACGCGATACTCTGCTCTGGAACTATAAGCATCGCAGCATTTAGAATAATGCTGCAGTTATTTTTGCAGCAACCTCTAGAAGAGGCAAATATTTTGCAAAAGATAAATTGGCTTTCCTTTGATAATTGGATGGATCAAGCATTAAAGTTCAAAATACAGGCAAAATCATTAAAATCGGGAAATAGAACTTCCTGGTTGCAATCGATCACGGTCAAGCGTAGTTGCAGAATTTTTATATTTTAAAGAAGCGAACCGACGGGAGTTGGGGAGGTGGCGAAGACATGGGTACGGGAGACAGAAGCTTAGGGAGCGAGGCTTCGCTGCATGGGGCGACTGCAGATCCCTGCTCCTCTTCCAGGACCGAGTGGTATTTCCATTCACTCAGCATGTAATTTTACGAGGCACCTGCGAGTCCCTCTTTACACCTGTTAAAGTTCAGAAATGCGCTGTCTACAAACTTCGATTGAGAGTAATTCACTCATTTTTTGTTGTTTCTCCAGTGAATTTGGTGGCGATTGTGATCCTGTCTCGCGGAAAGTGCGGCCTCTCCACCTGCACCACGCGCTACCTGGTTGCCATGGCAACGGCGGATCTACTGACAATCGAGTTTCAGGTTACATTGCGGGTCTTTAATTATTATTTGCCCGGGACGTTTCTGGACATAACCCCCGTATGTCGTGTGAATTATGTCCCCTTAAGGGTAGCCACAGACTGTTCTGTCTGGTTCACTGTAACCTTTAATTTTGATCGGTTTGTCGCCATTTGTTGCCAAAAGCTGAAAGCAAAATATTGCGCCGGGAAAACTGCAGCTGTAGTTTTGACAACAACCGGCGTTCTTTTCTTTTTTAAAAATGTGCCATACTTCTTTATGTATCGACCAATGAAAGTGATTGACAATATACCCTGGGGCTGCATTCGCAAATCGAGCTACTATACGGATCCTGGGTGGGTGGGATATAGCTGGCTTTCTACCGTTCTGGCGCCATTACTCCCGTTCCTGTTGATACTACTACTTAACGCTCTGACAGTCAGACACATTTTGGTGACAAGTCGCGTCCGTAAGGGGCTGAGGGGTCAGAGCAAGGCAGAGAACCGCAGTGACCCGGAGATGGAGAGCAGGAGGAGGTCTGTGATCTTACTTCTCACCATCTCCGGGAGCTTCATCATCCTGTGGTCAGTAAAATTTGCCGAATTCCTTTATTACACCATTGCTGGATTGGATCAGAATAGTTACAACGATTCGGAATATATATTTCAACACACCGGATACATGCTGATGATATTAAGTTGCTGCACAAACACGTTTATTTACGGGGTAACTCAGTCCAAGTTCAGAGAGCAGTTCATCAGCGCAGCGAAATATCCGCTCACGTCAATTGTTCAACTGATTAACAAACAAACTACCTAAGTTTTTCCCAGAGGCTGGGGCAGTTTTTGTTTTTCCATCTCGACACGACAGAACTGAGGGTCATTGGAGAACGAGGCAGCTGCGAGAGTGGTTGAGAGCCCGAGCGAGACCCAGATCCGGAACAGGCTCTTCGGCAACTGCAGCCGGCGGCTTCCACCTCCCAGCGGTCATTAAACTCAAACCACCTTGTTTGTATTTCCACCTCCCACCGGTCATTAAACTCAAACTACCTTCTGTTTGTATTTCCACCTCCCACCGGTCATTAAACTCAAACCACCTTCTGTTTGTATTTCCACCTCCCACCGGTCATTAAACTCAAACCACCTTCTGTTTGTATTTCCACCTCCCACCGGTCATTAAACTCAAACCACCTTCTGTTTGTATTTCCACCTCCCACCGGTCATTAAACTCAAACCACCTTCTGTTTGTATTTCCACCTCCCACCGGTCATTAAACTCAAACCAACTTCTGTTTGTATTTCCACCTCCCACCGGTCATTACACTCAAACTACCTTCTGTTTGTATGTTTCACCACATTCCCGCTGCCTTTTACCGCCACGCGTCTATCGGTAACAAATCCCGCCCTCCAGTGTAAATGCTCACTGGTCAAGTGATCGGCATATCCGTTGCTTCTCGCTGACGGTGAGGAAATGGAGCACCGAGCAGAAACACTGCCGGCACAAGGAGAACGGGCGGAATTCACACTGACCGCACTGGAGACCAGCTCGGGACCGCTCCGTGCTCGCAGTGAGTAGACAACACCCAGTCAGATTTAACTGTTCGCATCCAACATCGAATCGGCACGTCCGCCAACACGCTTTGAGCAGACAACGCCCCTGTTTACAGATATTCAAACTTCAACATTCGTGTACACCTGTATCCAGTGAGTTTGTTTGAACTTCCTGGTGTATTTCACCTGCACTGGGAATGTCTGCCCAAGGTCTGATTATCATCTACTGAAAGCCTGTTTCTAAACGTGATGGGCATTACTTTGTCAGAAAAGCACGTTTCCTCCTCATTTCTCTGGGTGCTTGCCGGGGATGGGAAAGGAACAAAAACCTTTAATGACGTTTTAATGGCTTCTTAATTGCCAAAAACTTCCCTTCTATTCTCGTGGGGTTTAGTACTGGTGCGTTTTGGACATTTACGTAAATATTACCGTCACTACTGTGTAGTGACTTGGCATATATTACTGTCGGTACAATGTATACGTTGTTCATACCATAGTCTGTGAACTTTCTCCTTTAAGTCAGCATAGTTCTGCTGTTTTTACTACTGGATTTCAGCATGCTGTGTATGTTTGGAATGGATCCATTAAGGAAGTTGTTTCCTTTCTGTCTGTCCTGTAACATTCTATCGGGACGGTTATTATGGATATGTAATAATGGATCTGTCATCGTTTCAATGTAACTCGGGCTCTCAAACTGAATGAGGTTTGTATTTATAGCAGAGTATCCTTTCATGAGTTTGTGTTTCGAAGCAGGGCTTTGGTAAATGATGCTTGCCGCTTTGTTCTGCCTGGGAAGTAATCGGATTTAACTAAACTGCTGCAAGATCCTTCGAAGTGTTGGATAGCTTCTGGATTCTCTTCGCATTTTCTCCTTTTGTCGTCTTGCTGGTCTTTAATTGTATAATTTAATATTTTGTATTAACCATCTGATCCTATATTGCCACAGAGGGATTGGAGAATCCACTGACACCCTGTTTGAATGTGTGCAGCTCCCTCACAGACTTCTTCCCTCCCCTCTCCACTGTTCACTCCACTACTTCGTCTCCCTATTCCTTCCTATCCCTCACTATTCTATCAGCCCACTCCAGCCACACCGAGTACCCTCCCATCTCTCAGACTCGTCCCTCCATCACCTGATACTCTTCTCTCCCTACTTTCCTTCCCCTTGTCACTGTCTCACTCTTCTCACGCCCACTGCCTCTCACTCTTACTTCTCTCCGCCCCTTTCAGCCGACACCCCATCTCCATTCAATGTAAGTTTAATTGTTCTAATTGTCATTTATCCATGTATTAATACCCATGAATACAGCCCAACGAGACAGCTTTGCCACGGGGTCAAGGTGCGAACACACAGTAAGCACACAGAAGATCATTATCCAGCAATAGGTGTCCCGATGTCCACCCTCCCACTCCACAACCACCCCACCTCCCGTGACGCCGCGGCTGCTTGCATAAGTGGCATATGCATGCTCTGGAAATTGCGGATGCATTGGTAATCATTTTCCAATGTTCCTTAGTTTCAGGAACAGTTCCTGAGGATTGGAGAATGGCTAAAGTTACCCCACCTTTTAAGAAAGGAGGGAGGGAGAAAACAAGAGAACTATCGTCCTGTCAGCCTGACATCAGTAGTGGGAAAGATGCTAGAGTCCATTATTAAAGATGAAATAGTGGCAAATATAGATAGCAGTGATAGGATTGGGCCGAGCCAGCATGGATTTACCAAGGGCAAATCATGCTTGACTAATCTATTGGCATTTTTCGAGGATGTAACCAGGAAGTTAGACAAGGGAGATCCAGTGAATGTAGTGTACCTCGATTTTCAGAAGGCATTTGATAAGGTCCCACATAGGAGATTGGTGGGTAAGATCAGAGCTCATGGCCTTGGGGGGAAGATATTGAGATGGATAGAAAACTGGTTGGCAGATAGAAAGCAAAGGGTAACGGTGAATGGGTGTTTCTCGGAATGGCAGGTGGCGACTAGTGGGGTGCCACAAGGCTCGGTATTGGGACCACAGCTGTTTACGATTTACATCAACGATTTATATGAAGGCATTGAGAATAACATCAGCAAGTTAGCGGAAGATGCTAAGCTGGGTGGCAGTGTGACATGTGATGAGGATGTTAGGAGAATTCAGGGTGACTTGGTTAGGCTGGGTGAGTGGGTAGATACCTGGCAGATGAAGCTTAATGCGAATAAGTGCAAGGTTATCCACTTTGGGAGTATGGGAGTAAGAACAGGAAGGCAGATTATTATCTGAACGGTGTAGAGTTAGGTCAGAGAGGAATACAAAGAGGTCTAGGAGTCCTTTTTCATCAGTCACTGAAGGTGAATGAGCAAGTACAGCAGGCAGTGAAGAAGGCTAATGGAATGGTGGCATTTAATACAAAGGGAATTGAGTACAAGAGCAAGAAAATCCTTTTGCATTTGTACAGGGCCTTGGTGAGACCACACCTGAAGTATTGTGTACAGTTTTGGTCTCCAGAGTTAAGGAAGGACATCCTGGCTGTAGAGGAAGTGCAGCGTAGATTCACTAGGTTAATTCCTGGGATATCCGGACTGTCTTACGCAGAGTGGTTAGAGAGACTGGGCTTGTACACGCTGGAATTAAGGAGATTGAGAGGGGATCTGATTGCAAAATATAAGATTATTAAGAGATTAGACAAGATAGAGGCAGGAAGTATGTTCCAGATGCTGGGAGAGTCCAGTACCAGGGGGCATGGTTTAAGAATAAGGGGTAGGTCATTTAGGACAGAGTTAAGGAAAAACTTCTTCTCCCAGAGAGTTGTGGGGGTGTGGAAAGCACTGCCTCAGAAGGCAGTGGAGGCCAATTCTCTGGATGCTTTCAAGAAGGAGGTAGATAGGTATCTTATGGATAGGGAAATCAAGGGATATGGGGACAAGGCAGGAACCGGGTATTGATAGTATATGATCTGCCATGATCTCAAAATAGCCGTGCAGGCTCGAAAGGCCGAATGTCTATTGTCTATTGTCTATATGTCAATAAACCCGCATAGAATATCAGTCAAACAAACAACGACGATATCACCTGCAGACTGTCCCCCGACGCCCGCTAGACGACAGACTCCTACAAGGCGAATCCGTGGCTTTGAGGCCCAGTCCTCACATTTACAAAGCACAATGAGGAAAATACATTTGTTTATTACAGACCCTATAAAATTGAGTTCAACTTGAAATTTCACAGGGAGAAAGGAAAGTCTGATGTAGCAGTGTTTCAGTGGAGTGAGGGGAATTACTGTGGTAAGAGAGAGAAGTTGGCCAAAGTGAATTAGAAAGACCTGCTGGCAGGGATGTCAGCAAAGCAGCAATGGCGTGCAGAGAGCGAGAGAGAGACTGGGGAAAGGGGCCGGTGAGTCAGTGAGACGAGGGGGGTGGGAGAGTGGGGCTATGGCAAGAGAGACCGGGGCTATGGAGAGAGTAACGGAGGGAGGGAGAAGATCGCAGGGGAAAAAAAATTTGCGGTGACAGAGTGACGCAGACATTCTGGGGGATATGAGAAAGCCTCGCAGAACAGTCATGCGTGACAGAGAGACTTTGGAAAGAGTAAGACGAAGGGGGCGGAGATACTAGTGGGAAAAGAGACTGGGAGAGAGAGCCGAAGGGAGAGACACGAGGAGAGAGAGTTGGACGCGCGAGAGAGACTGAGGGAGGATGCTTCACGGAGGGAGATTGTGGGAGAGACCGAGTGGCCACGTAGAGGGTGGCTGTGAAGAGGAAGAGAGTGAGAGAGAGAGAGAGAGAGAGAGAGAGAGAGAGAGAGAGAGAGAGAGAGAGAGAGAGAGAGAGAGAGAGAGAGAGAGAGAGAGAGAGAGTGAGAGAGAGAGAGAGAGAGAGAGAGAGAGAGAGAGAGAGAGAGAGAGAGAGATTGAATGCGGCGAGTCGTCATAGTGAGCAAAGAGATTGGGGTGGGTATAGATGTTGGGTGTGGATAAAGATGTGCGTTGGGCAGAGGGATCGCAGTGGGGATGGAAATGGAAATTGGGTTGAGGATAGACCAGAATGAAGACAGTGACAGGGACATAGACAGACGGTAAGAGAGGTTGAAACCTGGGAGAGAGATTGAGGGGAGAAAGAGACTGGAGTATAGAGAGTCTGGAGGACAGACAGACGGGGGGGATAGGTAGAGACTGAGAATGACCGAGAGAGAGTCTGGGTTGTGGAGAGACACTGGGCTGGAAAGAAAGAGACGGGAAAGAGTGACTTTGCGGAAAAGAGACTGGTGGGATGTCGAAGAAACTGTGGGTTATCGAAATACATATGGATGGAAAGACACCCTGGAGGTTATAGTCTGGGAGAGACAAGTACGATCAGGTGGATGGAGAGAGATACGGGGGAGAGAGACGGTCGAGATATGGCAGAGGGAGAATGGGATGAGAGAGAAATTGTGTGAGTGAGAAACTGGGTAGAGAGACACTGGCAGAGAGACGGAAGTGAGAAAGACAGAGTGGAGAGAGACTGACGTAGAGAGGATAGGAGAAAGTGGGACTGGTGGATAGAGAGAATGGGGGGAGGGAGACAGCTAGATTGTGTGGGTAAAAGAGACTAGCTGAAGGAGGCTGGGGGAATAGAAGGAATTGGGTGAAAGACACTGTTTGTTCCGAGAGTTGCTGAGAGAGCGGGAGAGAGAGAGAGAGGGAGGCAAAGAGGGGTAGAATGCAGAGCGAGCCGGGTGGATAAATACTAGAACAAAAGACATGGGGAAGAGAAACTGCGGAGAGAGAAATTTTGTGGAGAGGTAGACTGGGGGCGAAAGAATTTAGAGGAGGAAGACAGCATAGGAATGCCAGTGGAGTGAGGAACTCAGAGATCCTGGGATGAGAGAGAGACTGAGGGGTAGAGGGAATGACTGTAGATTCAGACAAACTGATGAGGAAGAGACTTGAGGAAAGAAAATGCGGAACGAGAGAGACGAGGGGAGGGACATTGTGGAGCGACAGAGAGGCGGTAGAAGGCGGCCGAGAAAAACGAGGGACTCAAAAGGTCAGGGAAGATAAGGTGGAGAGAGAGACAGAGTTGGAGGCGAAGGAGACGGGGTGGGAGGGGTTCACAGTAGGAAGAAACGGGAGGGATTGAACCTACGGGGAACAGCCAGAAAAAGGAAGATGTGGAGATGGAACGAAGAGACTGGGTGAGAGAGAATCTGGGAGACAGAGGGTCCGGAGTGCCGAGGAGAGAGAAAGTAGGGAGGGATAGTGAGGCTGAGGATTGAGAGAAAGTGCAGGGGGAAAGAGAGAGAGAGAAAGAGAGAGAGAGAGAGAGAGAGAGAGAGAGAGAGAGAGAGAGAGAGAGGACGAATGGGGGCAGAGGGCGGGCTGAGGATAGAGACCTGAGGAAGAGATGGTGAGAAAATTCGGAGTGTGGAAGGAAATTGGGGTAGGAAAGGTACTGGAAGTAGAGATCACGTGAAAATAACGATTGGGATGGTGGGACTCTAGGGCCAGACAGCGAGAAAGGTGGGGGAGTGGGAGTGGAGAAAGAGAGAGAGAGAGAGAGAGAGAGAGAGAGAGAGAGAGAGAGAGAGAGAGAGAGAGAGAGAGAGAGAGACAGGGGAGCGAAAGAAGAGAATGGGGGGAAAGAGAATATCGGTGGAAAACGAGAACGGAGGCCGCACGGAGTGATTTGTCGCGGGTTGACGAAACATTTGCTGAGAGACCTCAGGGCTGGAGAGAGACAGAGATGAGTGGCTGTGAGGTGAGACAGACTAGCAGAAAGCCTGGTGGAGGTGAGGCGAGAGACTTAGAGAGAGCCGGCAGAGCAGAACAGTAGCAGAAGCAGATAGAGAGACTGGGAGCTGAGAGACTGAGGGATGAGGGAGGTTGGGGCATTCTGAGTCAGAGAAAAGATTATGTACCGTGAGTCGTTTCAGGGTTTTCAGATCCGCACGCCATTTTAGGATTGTACAACTTCCATTGTAAAATCACTCTGAAACATCCATCCAGCCCTTTCCGTCCCGGTCAGACTCCTCTCTCCCTGTCACATTGATCACACACTCCACCCCTTTTCGCGATCTCCATCCCTAACGAATCATCACGACCACCCTCCCTTCCTCTCCCGAACACCCCCACCTACTCCGACCTAAACCTCACTCTCTCTTTCTCTCCGACCCTCCGCAGAAATCGTCTTCCCTCCCCTCTGTGGTGTCACTTGTCCTTCCCGGACGGGACGGTGCCTGCCTGCCGACAAGAGGTGGTGTGCCCCAGGGAGTGCACGGACGGTCTACAGCCAACCCTCTTTCCAGTCTGCAGTCGGAGCTAAGTGCGGTTTGGAGCCGGGCCGAGCTGGAGATGGGTACGTTCCAAGAGAAAACGCCCCCTCCCAGAGAGAGAGAAACTGACCCGTCGCCGTCGCCGTGTTCCTCCTCCACTCTACCGCTCCCTTCTACTTCCTATTCGGTACTGTGATTCGCCGGTGCTTACTCTCATCCGGACACAAAACGCCCACGACCTCCTGCCTCAGTCTCGATTGGTGAGGGTGCTGGAGGCGCGGGAGCATCCCCACTGTGTGTACCGAGGGGTCTCGCTTGCGAGAGTTCCTGAGGCCGAAGAGGCTATAGGAAGTTGAGGGATAGTTGTAGATTTACTTCACGTCCGGCCCGGTCGGTGGGTAATCAGAACACCCGGCACTCGTGTGTTTGGGGGTGCTTCTGGGCTCAGGGATTCCGTAGCCTGGAGGACAAAGGAAGGCTGGAGTGAAAGCATGGGAATGCGGAGTTGGGTCGTTAGGGGGAGCTACTTGATGGAAGGATGGGGCGGGGGAGCTCGATTTGTCATGTAACTATTTATGGAACAACACAAACCTAACACGTGAAAAATACAGTAAAATTCGTATTTTAGCGTGCTTCACTCTGTACTGGCACCCACCTTTAGTGAACGGGGACACACACTAATCGCAGAGGCCTGTGTCAGTATCAAAATAATGCCACCATCTCGCTGTCTGCCCAGCCTCGTGTCACCCCAAACTAAGCCCACTGACCCATTAAGTCCCAGCATATTCCCCATAGCCCTGTCAGTCTTTAAAGTAATCCTTCTGCCCCGCTGTCTTCCCACAGCCCTGTGTCAGTCCTTAAACTAATCCTGCTGCCCCGCTCTCTCCCCGTACCATTGTGTCAGTTCCCAAACGAATCCCGTTACCCCGATCTCTCCCTATGAACCTATGTTAGTCCCCGAATTAATCACACTGCCCTGCTCTCTCCCCACACCCGCGTGTCAGTCCCCAAACGAATCCTGTTACCGCGATCTCCCCCTCTGAACCTATGTCAGTCCCCGAACTAACCACACGGTCCTGCTATCTCCCCACTGGCCCAAAGTTTCCAAAGAAATGAATTGGCTAAATGTAATTGTGATCGTTTAGGTTGGAAATTTGTTTTCTCCGTATATGTTGGAAATGGTTGAGGACTCTTTTGTGAAAGTTGATTTACCCTCTACTGTCTGTGAGGCTTCTATTTCTTTAATTTTTAAGAAGGATAACGATCCTACTGATTGTGCCTCAAAAAGACCTATTTCATTATAGAATGTTGATCCTGCCAAAGATAATGGCCAATCGGTTAGAATATTTTTTGGTTAGATTATTTTTAAAGATCAAGGAGGATTTATAAAGAGTCGTTATTCCTTTTCTAATGTTCGGAGATTACTTAATATCATATTTTCGTCTTCTTTTAAAACTCCAGAATGCGTCGTCTCTTTGGATGCTGAATAGGCGTTTCATCGAGTCGAATGGAAATATTTATTTACTGTTTTAGAAAAATTTGGTTTTGGTGTTAATTTTAATAATGGGATTAGAATTATATATAAAACATATCGCTACAGTTATTACTACTAATTATATATCATTTTTCATCTTTCACGGGGAACAAGGCATGCTTGTCCATTAAGTGCTTTGTTATTTAACTAAATATTAAAACCCCTTGCTATTGATCTTCGTGAAGCTAAAGATATTCATGGGATTCTTGTGAGATTCACAAGATTTCTCTTTGTGCTGTCAGCTTACTGGTTTATATATCTAATCCCGAGGAATCTATCCCTGCATTGCTGAAATTATTTAATTAATTTGGAGATTTTTCAGGATATAAAATTAATTTGAATAAAAGTGAACTGTTTCCTTTAAATGAATCCGTTTATACATATGATAATACTCCTTTCAACGTTATGGTTCCTTTAGATATCTAGGGGTTATAATCACTAAAAATTAAGGATCTTTATAAAGCTAATTTCGTTCCCTTGGTAGATTCTATGAAGTATTTATTTAGCAGATGGAACCCACTTACATTTTCACTTGCTGGCCGATTCCATATAGTCAAAACGATGATTTTACCATTTTCAAAAAATATTTATTTCAGAATATCCCTGTTTTTTTGACTAAGAAGTTTTTTGATCGAATTGATTCTATTATCTCATCTTTTATCTGGAATGACAATAGACCAAGAATTAGTAAATATCACTTACAAAAATTGAAAAAGGATGGAGATCTTGCTTTGCCTAAATTAAGAATGTATTACTGGGCTGTTAATGTGCGATATATGTCCTTTTGGTTCCACTGTGTTGATAAGAATGTGCGGCCAAATTTGGCAGAATTTGAATTGAAAGCTGTGAAACAGTTTCATTTAACCTTGTAATTGGGAGCTGCTCTACCGATACACTTAAATATATTTGCTCATTTAAATTTATACCTTGTGGTTATGTATTCTTTACAAATTTGTCTCCAGTTCCGTAATTTTTTTTAATCTTAAAAAATTTAAACTTTGCAGTTTAATTCATCAAAACTATATTTAAGCCTACTTTGAGAGATCCAATCTTTTATTTTGGAAAAATGATCGTATTAATTATGTTTTGGGTTTATTTAAACAAGATAGACTGATGTCTTTTGAACAATGAGTCGATGAATACTCTCGTTCATATTCACACTTCTCACAATACCTCCAAGTTTGACATTTCTTACAAAAAATATTTAACTAATTTTCCTTGAATATTAGAGGCCGACCTATCATACTATTATGAATATGAACCCTTTGATTAAGGGTTCCACTGGAAGAATTTATAATTTATGATTGCAATGGGATAAGCGACCTTTTTTTGAAAAGATTAAACAAGATTGGGAAAATGAACTTAATTTGACTTTTATAACGGATGCGCATCTTGAAGTTTGTTAACTCTTCTTCGATTTGTGCCAGCCAGTCATTGATTCAATTTACAATTGTACATCGTAACTCTTTGACGAATCAGCGGTTGTCTAAGATCTTTCCTAATATTGATAGTTATTGTGATAGATGTAAAACTGAGACAGCTACACTGACACACATGTTTCGGACTTGTTCTATACTGGGACAGTTTTGGAAGTCAGTTTTTTTCTACAATTTTTAAAGCACAAAATTAATTTACAACCTAACAAATTAATTGTGCTCTTTGGAATGATACCTCAAAATATCCGCGGTATTTCTTTGTCTGGCCAACATGGTATTGCGTTTGTTACATTGATAGCCAAGTGGGCCCCCACTCTGTCACACTGCATCTCTCAAGTGACGTTATGTCTTAGTTTGGAGAAAATTAGAAGTCGAACCTTTGAACTTATGTTTGATTTTGAGAAAAGGTGGGGTTCATTTTTTTCGTTACTACCATTTGAGTTAATAGGTAGATATCCTCCACAATCTAATTGTGAATTTTGGTATATTATATATTTGTTTTCTTGGTGGTTTGATGTTTACATTTAGAAGCTTTTTGTATGACACATGCCTCCGGAGTTCAACACCTAACGGGTTCATTTTTTTTTTCACCATTTTCTTGCTTTAGTAGATTTTTTTTTCTTTTCTTCTTCGTATTTTTCAAACCTTAATATTGTTTTTTTTTTATTTTGAGACATTGTGAGTGTTACTTCGATGTACTCTTGTTATTTTGAATAATAATAATAATAAAATGAAAAGAAGAAATCTCTCTCTCCATGCCACCGATGTTGTCCATTAGGGCATTAGGTGTCGTCGTAGATTAATGTGTGGTTAAGTGTCTTCCTCAAAGGCACATACGAAAGCTTCAGCCAAGGCTCGAACTAGCGACCATCAGATAACTAGACGAACGCCTTAACCACCTTGCCACACGCCAACACGCCCCCGCACTGTAAACTGTGAGGAACAGATAGACTGGGTGTGAAAGAGAATCTTGGTAGCGAAGAGAGAGACAGACTGTGGGGTAAGAGAAAACGGTGGGTAAGAGGAAAACCGGGGTTTAAAACTTTAAACGTGTTTGGGGGCACATAAGTGCAGTGTTATTGTAACACATGTTAACTGTCACTCTGTGTCATCACTCAAATAGCCTGCAATGACCGGAACGAACCAAAGAAAAGAACGAACGAATGTTCCCCTTTAATATAGAAGTGTTCTCCATTTCACCTGCCAGAACAAACTCCTCCCTTCAATTTTTGAAGCGAATGTGCTCCGTCAAATGTTACAAAATAAATCGACTTCAAGATAAATGCCAACATTAAAAGCAACACAGATATAAATATATCCCATTTAAATAGCTGATGCCAGGCATCATGGAAAAAACATGGAAATTTCGCATCATATTTTGTTTTAAATTAAATAGATTGCAATATACCTTGAGGAGTCAAATTCAAGACACGGGAACAATGAGTAAAAATAGTTTAAAGTAAGTATTTGTGCATTTGGTTGTCACTAATGTCCCTGACGTGATAGCCACACTAATTGCCTCAGTGGAATTGCTTTCTCCTCAATAAAAGTCTGCTAAACCGATGCCCAGTCCATCTGAGCAACTGAAACGCTCCGGACAACTGAACGCTGCTTCTGACGGAATATGGGATATTCGACGATTTATTACATCGCGGCCATTTACTATCCCACAATTGTAGCGATTGGTGCCCCCGGTAAGATGCTGGAGCTGCTTACTTTATGCATTGTGCCGTCGTTACTCTGCTGCGGTATCCGCACTGTTACTAAGCACAGATGCTACCGTCGGTGGAAACGTGTTTCCGGAATTGAGGTTTCAGGCATCTGATTGTTTTATTTTCATTTTCCATACTTCCATCGCAGTGTTTTCTTTTTTCGTCAATGAAGTTCGTGCCGATATTGTAAATGTTTCATAATTTCACCTCGCTAGGCTTTCTGAAGTGATGCTGGTCTCTGCTTTTCTAGGTCCGAGTCTCTATCTGTGCCGATACTTCGACCTTATAACAATGTGACAGCTTATTTAAATGACGGTCCAGTTTTTTTTCGACACGTATGTCTGTTCTTCTGTAAATCAGTAAATGAGTGCGGGTGCAGCCGGAGTGCAGCGACGCAGACCGCACACACTGGATTCCCGCTTTCCACATCCAAACAGACGTTACCCTGCATAGCATCCGTAGAATGGGGGCATTGATGGAGCTGACCATATTTCTATTTTGTTTCCAAATTTCTTGCAGTTAATTTAACGGCGATTGTGATCCTTTCTCGGGGAAAATGCGGACTCTCCAAATGCAACAACCGTTACCTGGTTGGAATGGCAACAGCGGATATGATGGTGATTATCGTTGTTGCTTTAGCGGAACAGACCAACAATATCCACATTTATTCCAGATCCCTGCTCCTCACTCCTGTATGCGCACTGACACTTGTATTCAAGGTTGTAACGACGGACTGTTCTGTTTGGTTTACGGTCAGTTTTACCTTCGATCGTTTTATCGCAATATGTTGCCGAAAACTGCGGGAGCGATACTGCACCGAGAGAACAGCAACGGTGGTTATGGTGACCGTGGTTATAGTGAGCTGTGGGAGATGTGTCCCGTTTCACTTTGCCATTGAACCTTACATCATCATTGACATCACGCCGTGGCGGTGCATCCGTCACGTATGAATACGCTACTTCACCCGTGTGGAGAGGATACCAATTACTGGACAGTATTTTAACACTATTGCTACCAATCGGCTTAATCCTGGTGTTTAATGGGTTAACCATAAGACATATCGTTGTGGCAAATAGAGACTGCAGAAAGCTTCGGCACAGCAACGACAATCAGAAAGATGCCGAGGTGGAAAACCGCAGAAAATCGACGATATAGTTGATGTCTATATCAGCTAATTTCATATTATTTTGGATTCCCTATGTAGCCCATTCCCTGAAATGGCAAGCACAAAACTATTTTTACCAGGACAGATATCTGAGTTCCCCGGTATACATCCTACAACAATTTGGGTTCATGTTACAAATTCTCAGCGTGTGCACCAATACTTGTATCTATACACTGACACAGAGGAAATTCAGGGAAGAGCTTAGGAATGGAATGAAGTATGTGTTTACATTAATTGGCCATCTGTGTAGCTAACGCCCGCGTCTAATGGTAACTGGCGGAGTTTTCAAATAAAGCCATTTTACAATGAACAGGTTTGGCAAATATATCATTAATTCAAACAATCATATGCCTGGTTATCCGGAAATTGCAGAATTGGCGGAAGATTGCTGACTTCATACAGTTCAGGTTGGTAGTGATACAAACGCTCAATGCTGCTGGCGTGATTGTCACTTTGGTTGAAGTATGTTCCGAACCATCATAGACACTCGACTGTCAAAGCGCAGGGATGGCTGCAGGACTTTCGGGGTTTTAGACGTTTCAAAATGGACAGGGTTGGGAAACAGAGTGTAAAGGAGGTGCGATGGCAAACCAGGGATGGCATCGGAGCTGCCGAAAAGATGGACAACATGGAGAGTTCGTTTATTAATAGACTGTAAGACGAACACAGAAACATGATCACCCCATTTGGAGTGTCTATACAGCCGCCTCTGTACAAAAAAAAAACTGCAACGGGAACAGTGAGGAACCGATCGGGAAGCGGGAGTTGGACATGTGCCATATTATCAGCAGGAGGAACTGAAACATTTATAATATTCTTCGGCACCTCCCCAGGGTGAAATGTTTAGTTATGGCATAATTTCTCACTTGTGCCCTGGAAGGATTCATGTCACTATCAGAAGAAAGGCGGACAGCTCAGACCTGAGCTTATATTGGAAAAAGAAACGGGTCAGGTGACAGTTCTCTCCGCCGGACAACATTTCGGAACGATAAGGACCTTCCCGACATTTACCTTGCAGAAGGTAGGACCAGGGAGCGTGTAATGTATTTAGTTGTGGTCTGCGATGTGTGGTGCTACCTGGCAGGAACTTGGGAACGTACACTGGGAAATGATGTACTCAGGGACATGAGCAACAGATATGTGGAGATTGATTAGGGACAACCGACATGGGGTTCGATATAGGCTTGTCTCAGTCAGGCAGGGAAAGAATAATAGCGTAAAGTAACCCTGGGTTACAAGAAAACTGGAACAACTCGTCAAGAGCAGGAAAGAAAGATACTTAATGTTTTGGAAGAAAAGGTTGGGCTTTGGGGAGTCACAATGCAGACAAGAAAGAATTTAGCAATGGACTTAGAACAGGTAGGAGGGGACTTGAGAAGTCCTTGGCGAGTTGCACTGTGAAAAACAGGAAGCTGACTGGAGAAAGTGCGGGCAGATCGGAGGTAAAAGAGGAAAACTTGTGTCTGGAGTCCAAGGAGGCGGTGAAGCTCCTCACTGAATACATTGCTGAATCTGAACATAGCGTCAAAAGGTAGATATGCCAGAACATGCCGACGCTAAGAAGGAGGATGCGATAGAAACTTGGAACACATCATGATAGATGATTCCCCGGTGTCAGAATCGATATAGCCCAGGTAATTTTGAAAGGCGAGTGAAGATATTGCTGCGCTTTTGGGCAGGATATTTGTGTCTTTGTTGGCCACGGAAGTAGAACGGGAAGGTTGGAGGTGGCAGATATTATTCTTTGTGACGTAAAGTAACAGGGATACTCCTTCGAATTATGGACCAGTGAGTCTTATGTGAGTAGTGGGTAAACTATTGGTGAAGATTATTGTAGAGGGAATTTATGAGCATTTGGAGAAGCGCGGTCCAGCTACGGAGAGTGAACATGGCTTTCTGAGGGGCATGTTGTCCTTTATAAGTCAGACTGAATTGTTTCAAAAAGTGAAAATAAAACAAACAGATGAACCTGGACAGTCGATGTGGGTGCATTAATTATGGTCAGGAGTTTGATCAGTTCCCCATAGTAGACTCATTCAGAAAGTCAGGAGGCCTGGAATCCGGTGAAACCTGTCTGCGTTGATTCAGGATTGGCTTCCTAACATAAGGCAGATGATGTCGTAGATAGAGTGAATTCTGTCCGGAAGACAGCGGGCAGCCGTGTTGCACAAGGATGATTATCCGTCATCCAGCCAACACAAACTAAAAAACACATGGCTCCCAGATAGTCATTTCTGACTGTAATCTTTATATTTCTCTTTCAATTGAACTCACTGATGCCCACACCTCGTGTAATATTTTAAATCCACTATGCATTCATATTTTTTAAAAATATCGCAGAAAATGACATGCTCTTATTTGTTCTGTATTGTTAATCATACAACATTTAACAAGCCTTTTGACTCCAAGACAGAGACGCAGCAAGTAATATATCGCACACGAGTAAATATTCAACACAGTTAAAGATGACGACCCCAACGACTGCCAACTTTTCTCACATCCAATTTCGGGCTAAGGATAGGATTCGGATTAAATGAACCATTTGTTGTACAGTATCGGGGCGAATGATCCACATTACCACCGCTGAAGCAACAGATTTGTTCACTGTACTGGGACCACTTTCACACCCACCTCCAGCCCGGAACTACTATCTTTACCGCCTTACTGAATGAGTGAAGGTATATTCCTGTATTGTGATACTCCTTTCATCATCTCACATCTGCACTTCCATCTTCTCCTGCTATAGCCATCCATTTTACTCAGTCTTATTGCTTCAGTGTGTGCAAGGACAGAGTGATCGAACAGTATCAACAACTCTCTAGACTGGTCGGTGCAGTGAAACACTGAATTTCTAGCCCAGATATACAAAGTTTGTAAAATCAGACAGCCACAAGAAACAACTGCACAGAAATAGGATCGCCAGCCCGTCAGGTCCAGGAAGAATTATTTATACTATTTATACTGCCTACTCCCATCGATATGCCATTCATATCCCTCTCATCCATTAACTTATCCAATCATCTCTTAAAATATGACATCGGAATCTCAATTACCATTTGCGTTGCTCGCACTGTCTACACTCTGTCGACCCTCTGGGTGAAGAAGTTTCCCCTCATGTTTCCCTTAAACATTTCACATTTCACCCTTCACCCGTGATCTCCAGTTGTATTCTCACCCAACATCAGTGGAGAAAGCCCACTTGCATTTACACTCTCTATACGCCTCATGATGTTGTATACCTCTATCAAATCTCCCCTCTGTCTTCTACCCGCTCGGGAATAATGTGCTAAAATATCTAACCGTTCCTTTTAATGCAAAACATCCTGTCCCAGCAATAGCCGTGTAATTGTTTTCTGCTTTTTTTTTTCAAAATTAATTACATCTTTCTTGCAGGTAGCCGAGCAAAACCTGCAATAATATTCCAAATTAAGCCTCAACGAATTCTTAACCAACATCAACATAGCCTTTCAGTCCGCTCTAAGTCGTCCCTACAATCGAACAGATCCTTTCCCGTAGTGAATACTGAATCAAGGTATTCATTAAGTATCTCTGCTATCTCCTTTGGTTCTTTTCACACTTTTACACTGTCACACTTGATTTGTCATATTCTCTGACGTCCTACACTCTTGCTCTGCACATTGTTCTAGAATGCCTTGGGATTCTCCTTAACCCTGCCCGCCAAAACCTTCTCATGACCCCTTCTGGCTCTCCATTCTAAAACTCTTTCCTGCTAGTTTTTCAAGATTTTTTCAAACTTTCCGATGGTTTTCTTCTCTTCTTGACTAGATTTACAACTGTCATTATACACCACTGCTCCTGTACCCTCCACAACATTCTCTGTATAATCGTTCCTGTGCTCTCCACGCAAATATCCCCTGAACGTTTGCCAAATTTCTTCCGTACGTTTCCCTGAGAATATCTGCTCCTATTTTATGTTTCCATATTCCTGCCTGATAGCCTCATACTTCCCTTTACTACAATTAAACGCGTTCCTAACTTGTGTGTTCTTCTCCTTTTCCAATAAGGAGATAGAATTTTGATCACTATCTCTAAACTGCTCCCCCACTGAGAGATCTGACAGCGTACTTGACCAGGTTTATTTTCCAATACCTGATCAAGTACAGCCTCCGCTCCTGTAGGCTTATCTACATATTATGTCAAGAAACCTTCCTGAACACACTTAACAAACTCCACCCCATCTAAAACCTTTGCTCCAGGGAGCTGCCAATCAATATTGCAAAATTAAAATCTCCCACCAAGACAACAAATTCCAGAATTTGTTTCCCTATCTGCTCTCGATGTCCCTGTTACTATTGGGCGGTTTTCAAAAAATCACCCAGTAGAGTTATTGACCCCTTCCTGTTCCTAACCTCCACCCACAGAAACTCCGTAGGCAATACTTCCATGACTTTCTCCTTTACTGCAGCCGCGGCACTACCTCTAATCAGCAGTGACAAACCCCCACCTCTTCTGCCTCCCTCACAGTCCTTTCTGAACCATCTAAAGCCTGTTATTCGACGTAGCTATTCCTGCCCTTGAGCCATCCAAGTTTCTGTAATGGCCACAACGTCATAGCTACGAGTACTGGTCCACGCTCTAAGCTCATAAAATTGGCTGCATTAAAACAGACACATCTCAAACCATCGGGCAGAGCGCGTTCCTTCTCTATCACCTGCCTATCCTCTCTCTCGTAATGTCTACAAGCTTTCTCTATTTGTGAGCCAACAGCCTCTTCCACCGTCTCTTCAGTTCGGTTCCCACCCCCAGCAATTCTAGTTTAAACTCTCCCGAACAGCCTTAGCAAACAAGTGGCATGCCTTTACAAGGCAGTCCACCTGACGTCAGTGGTCGCATACGAAGTACCTGCGAAGTGCTCCAACTGTTCATAGGACCACCCACCAGCTGCTTCCATGATCGTGGGGTGACACCCCCCACCGCAATCTTTTCCAGTGGTGGACTGCAGTGAAGCGAAGTGAAGGCGCGCCTCTCGCCGTCTTTGCTGGAGACGTATCTCCACGTCGCCACCTGTGAGCACAGTAGCAACAGTTGACCTGCATTCAGACAGACTGATTGCTATATCGATAAATACTGTATCATCATATTTCTGGGCTGACTTTCATTTTAATTTCTTGGTGTGTACTTCTTACCAGAATAGCACAAGCTCGCTTTGAGTGTTGAATTCTGTTTTTGTTTTTTGAACATACACCATTCGAAGGTTTACTGTGAGTGGGACAGAGGTGGTGGGATTCCCTCAACACCCTGTCTGAGTATGTGCAATTCTATCCCAGTGTTCTTCCCTCCTGTCTCCATGGTGCGCTCACGTGCTCTGTCTCCGCTGTTCTCCCCACTCTTCACCCTCTCAGTACACTGTCCTCTCTCATTCTCCTATTTTCTCTTACCCTCGTCTCCTTACCCATTTCCCCTCTCACCTTAATACTCGCCCTCCTTCTACCTCACATCGCCCTCTAACTCTCCTCAGACCCACTACCTCTCACTCTCACATCCTTCCCTTTCTGTCTACAACCTCACCCCCTCTCTTCACTAATCCACACGTGTTCATTGCAGGATGCAACCCATTCCTTTCAATGAGTAATGGTGACTGAGACACAGTTGTCTACAAGATAAATAGCCTTCGTGCTGTGTTTGGATATCAGAACTTGGGTGGCATTCAGAGGAAGATGTAGCACAGTGGAAAGGGGGAGAGAAAAAGACAGAGAAGGAGAAAGACAGAGGGAGAGAGGGAAATAGGAGAAAGGGAGAGGAAAAGGAAGAGAGCGAGTGAGGGAGGGAAAGAGCGGGAAATCGGAGGAAGAGAGAAAAAGTATGTGGGGAGAAAGTTGGAAGAGAGGGACAGGGAGAGTAGGAGAACGGGACAGATACGGGATCGAGAGACGAGCGAAGAATAAAGGGCTGAGGGAGAGAGAATGAGAGAGTAAAGAGTTGAGGGAGACAAAATGAAAGGAGAGAGGCAATGGGCTGGAGACTAGGGAGAGAGAGCCTGGGGAGAAGGAATGTTCACAAAATGCATGTTAATGTTCACATTAACAAAGTGGCCGCCTTCGCTCTTTCAAGCACATGGCAAGAGGACATGCATTTGATTTGTCTACTTCCACTGTTCTTGCTCTAATCCCGTTTGACGGTTACTTCTATATTTCAAACCGATCTCCAGTAATAGTTACAGTAATTATTTAAGTAATTCATAATGTTCCTTTCAGGTCTTTGCAACAGGAGACTATCTACATACTGAATTAAACACGGGGGAGCTGAAAAAACTTTCAGCCTGTTTGCCAACAGCTGATAACAAATTGTCGGCGAATTCTGAAAACCTTGCCGCAAAACAGTCGAAGTATACTGCTGTCCTTGCCAAGTGAAAGCTTATTGAAATTGACCCTCTCCTTTCAATGGAATAGACCAAACTCCATTACTTATATTGAGTACTGTAAGCCAAGTTACTACGGTGTTCTGCTCAATCATATCCTCGGATTCGTGGAGGAGGGACGGATTACTTGCTTATAAGTAACCCCAGACTGGAGTTGCTCAGGCATCATCTCTGGAAAGCACCCCGATATTTTCAAGGCTTTTCGGTTTTATTTTATAGGTCTGGCCATTCCGACACACAGGACACAGTGAAATCATTAAATTAAAAACACCAGAAATATGCTGACTTAAGAAACTGAAAAGTCATAGCACATAAACTGTATATATTGCGGCATTTGTAATATCTACCGCTGCTTTCATCCCAAGTTATTTAACAATACATATGAACAATGAATACATCTGAACACAGCTATACGCATGTAAGTCTCCGGAAAGCCACAATAATAAACACGACCAGAATAGTCCGAAAGTTCCGAGCAATTGAGTAATCACTGTTCTTGTCTCTGTCCATACCTCAAGTTTTACTAGTTTTCGCTGAGGAAGTAAAATCATAAACATGCGATTGTACTGAAATCAATGTAGAGGAGATTAAACATGCAGTTTGCTCGGACGCAAATTTATTAGTGACCAGGAACTGAGATAACATTCTTTCCTTGAAGGAGAGTAGGCATCAGGGGTTTCCATAGAAATTGCACAATTATGATCAGAATGCACGAGTTCTGTAGAATTAAATGTTTAACATGTTCATCTAATATGACGGATAAATGCAAGATTTACTGCTGTGTTGACTGTTAACATTTCTTGTCGTTTTTAACCCCATGCAAAATGTAAAGTAATGTATGAGTAACGCTTTATTTTTGCGGAACGGTCGTTGTGCCTGACAGGTTTTCGTTTGTGTTTGCGCCGGCATGGAAGTTGGTGATGTGCCTATTCAGTTTGGTCGTTTCGCTCTTTATCGAGGGGCTGAGATTTGGAGATTGACGATCATGCTACCTGTTTCCTTCACTTTCTTGGTCTCCTGGCTACCTGGGGAATTGAAGAATTTCAGAGTTGTGTCCTTTGATAATAAAATGAACATTGGGACCTTTGAGACGCATTTCCACTGATATGGTATTGGATGTCCTCAGATCCCGGCATGCTCTATCATGATCGGAAGGGGCGTGGCGGTGACCAGGCGGGAAGATGGGGGATAACATTAAACTAATATGCAAGATCATTTCAATAATTGTTGGGCGGGTGAAATCGCGGCCAGCGGGTGTCGAAGGGATTGTTCCCGCGTTTCATCTCTCCATGGCTCGAAACAAGTTTCATTTTCCCCGCTGTGACTTTGTTTCATAATCAGCATATATGTAGTGTCACGATGGAAAGCACCCCGAGCGCCTCTGAGAAGAGGTCAGACATTCTGTTTATTAATTAATTGAATAATTGGCGTGAGCGGATATTTCGCTGCGCTGATGAACTGCTCTCTGAACTTGGATTGAGTTACCCCGTAAATAAACGTGTTTGTGCAGCAACTTAATATCGCCAGCATATATCCCAAGTGCCGAAATATGTACTCCGAATCGTTGTAACTATTTGGGTCAACTCCGGCAATGATATAATATAGGAATTCGGCAACATTCACTGACCACAGGATTATACAACTTCCGGAGATGTTGAGAAGTAAGATCACAGACCTCGTCCTCCTCTCCATCTCCGAGTCTCTGCGGTTCTCCGTCAAGCCCTGACCCCTCAGCCCCTTGCGGACGCGACTAATCACTAAAATGTGTCTGACTGTCAAAGTGTTGAACAACAAGATCAACAAAAAAGGGAGTAATGGCGTTCGAACGGTAGAAAGCCATCGATACACCACCCACCCGGGATCCGTATAGTAGCCCGGCTCTCGAATACAGTCCCAGGGTATATTATCAATCACGTTCACAGAACGAAATGTAAAGAAGAAGGGCACATTTTTAAAGCACAGCAGAGACCCAGCTGTTGTCAGAACTACAGCCGCAGTTTTCCCGGTGCAATACGTTGCTTTCCGCTTCTGGCAGCAGATGGCGACAAACCGATCAAACGTAAAAGTTACAGTGAACCAGAGAGAGCAGTCTGTTGCTGCCATTCCCAGGGCGGCGATCGCGCTGCATACGGGGGTGATGTCCAGGAAAGTCCCGGGGAAGTAATAATAACTGACCCGCCATAATATGACACGAAAGGTGATGGTTAGTAGATCCGCCGTTGCCATGGCCACCAGGTAGCGAGTGATGCAGGTGGAGAGGCCGCACTTTCCCCGGGACAGGATCACAATCGCCACTAAATTCACTGGGGAAACAGCAGAAAGAATGAGTGAATTACCGTCTCGCCGTTCCGTCTGTCTCAGCACAGAAAGAAGCTGGAAATTGAGAAGAATAAAACTTTCCAGACAAACCATTTCTGGAGA
Source organism: Hypanus sabinus (assembly GCF_030144855.1). Lineage (NCBI taxonomy): Eukaryota > Metazoa > Chordata > Chondrichthyes > Myliobatiformes > Dasyatidae > Hypanus > Hypanus sabinus. Next base: position 509,248 of record NW_026781175.1, on the reverse strand, counting down.
TTTAGAAGATGTAAAACGTCACGGTGCTCGGTACAGGAAGGGGAGCAGTGGTTGGGAAGGAGGAATTGTCAACTGATTACCGAGGGAAACTTGGAGAAATCGATATAAGTCTGCAAACCTCAGGTTTTCGACTCGACTGGAAAGCCTGGTCACCTCGGCAACTTTCTCAGCAATGGCGATTGCCGCTCTTACGACACCTATATTCTGTTGCTCCTCGCGTATAGCGAAGACTGGCTCCCCCCACGCCCCGCAAATCTCACAAGAAATTTATTTCGCGCTTCCGTGTGTCTTCCTCTCCTTCTTGACTCTCATTTGTCACCCGCCCACAGGGGCCGCGCCGAGCTCGCTTCTTTCAAATTATATGGCTACTCTTGATTGGGGAGGGTTCACACTATGTCGAGGAATCGGATCAGAAATTCCCAAGTTTGGCTCGTAAAAATTTCAGGTATTTTTCACGGTAGTGGTTAAGAATACTATTTTTCAAGGAAAAACTCAATGGGTACCTCAGAACATCTCCTATTTTAGGTGCTGCTCCAAATTACTTCAGTATTATTCCAGATGCTTCGATACTTATTATTCCAGAGCGGAGTATCGCTTGTACTTTACCCCGTCTGACGTCTAACTGACACTGCTCACTTCACCGATATTAGCGCGTGGAAACAAACACTGGTGCAAGGACGCCCACCCAGCTTTCCTTTGAATTTTCGAATCTCCCTATGGATCGAGCTAACACACAAGTGAACACTACCAGTAGTCCTTGAATCTCAAGAGTGATTCGCTTCCCTCGTTCGTTTCAAAGTTAGAGTAATTTCTTAAAAAACGAGTACAATGCCTTTAAATTTCAATCTAAATCATGCCGCGCGATTGGTACAGAATCCCCTTAAGGGCGTCGAGCACGCTGCATTATCAGAGTTTATCAACTCGGAGTTTATGCTTTACATTGATAAATCACGACTGTCAGCCATTCGTGAACAAAATGAATCCATCTCTCCGATCTTCCACTCTACATCTGTTTCACCTGCCGGTTGAATTTCAGCCGAGGCTGCGGGTTAAGCTGCAAGGGAACTTCCGAAAGTACACAGAGTTTTGTCACAATGTCTGCACCGCACTCACTGATACACCGGCATCACAACGGTGTCGGTAACTCACCGAGTTCAAAGACCGCGCACACGGAACTGTAAATGTCAATTCGCCCATGATCTTACCAGGAGCACCAATGACGGAAATGATCAAAAAATACAACTTTCTCACACGGAAAAATGTCTCAAGCATGTTGTTGAGATTCAGCCTGTCTTCCAGCTGCCCGCGATCTCGCTGAAGAAACTCTGAGCTGATGAATCTCCACGGTCATTCATTTATATTCTCTCCAGCACACTGAATATCCAATACTACACAAGGCTGACGTGTCTTCGAACAGCTGGGTAAAAACAAAAATCATGTCATTCAAATCCCAATTGTGATGAGGTATGGATAACTTGACAACAAATTGCAAAACCTCAAAGACAAAGAAATGACGATCGGAGAAGTCAGTGAATGTTGTTGTGAGACACTCTGAGGCTCGACTCTCGGTTTGATGATTGTTATTGTTGATCTTGTCCATCCCTAGACTCCATAGACATTGTTATCATAGACCAATGCTGCACTGTCATTGGGCTGCCCTGTTTCACTCTCAAAATTGTCTCAGTTATAGATCATGCAACAGGAATATAAAAAAGAATATGTTGCTTGTACGTTCCCGTTATGTTGTGAGGAGCCTTAACCCAATATCGCATCCAGTCATACGAAGATACTGAACGAATGAAAACGGTTAATCGAATTAATTGGAACACACACGAAGGAGGAACTCAGCAGGTCGGGCGCATCTGTGGAATTGAATGAACAGTCGATGTTTCTGGCAGAGACCATTCTTCACATGTATTAATTCTTCGTCGAGTACCCCAGCTCCAACAACAAAAAACAGAATTTCCCAGAGGCCAAGCATTTCAATTGCTGTCACCATTTCCGGTCCGACAGGTCGGTCCATGGCCTGCTTTACTTCCACGACGAGGCCACACTCGGGCTGGAGGACTAACAACTTATACCCTGTCTAGGCAACCTGCAAACTTATGGAAATCTCTTCCTTTCGGTATATCTCGGTGCCCCTTCCCTTTTCTCACTTCCCCGTTCTAGCCTCTTAATATTCTCCTCACTTTCCTCTGACCTCCCTCATCCTTCCCGTGTTCCCATGATGCACTTTCCACTTCTGTCAGCTTCCTATTTCTTCAGCTCTTCTCCTTCTCCACATAACTTGCAGCTACTGATCTCGCCCACATTCCCCAAACACCTATCATCACCTATCAGCTTCCAGCTTGTCCTCCTCCCGTTCTCCACCTCTCCCAACATTATTATTTTGTCCATTTCCCTCTCCCCTCTCTGGTACTCATCAAGAAACGTGTCCCATACAGTCGTTTCCATTGATGCTGTCTGAGCTGCAGAGTTCGTCCAGCGTTTTGTATGCGCATCACATTGAAGCAGTCCCTCGGATGGTAAACCAGATCCCATCAAGTTTCGCACTGGTATGAAGCAGCGACATTCATTCAGAGTACTGATACCCCTCGAACTACTGCAAATGCTGACAGCGACAAAGCATCCGCATTCTTAAATGTGTACCAGCATCAACATTGATGTTGGGGAAGTCCAGAACGAGTGGTCACAGTTTAAGGATAAAGGGGAAGCCTTTTAGTACCGATATGAGGAAAATCCTCTTCACACAGAGAGTGGTAAATCTGTGGAATTCTCTGCCACAGGAAACAGTTGGGGCCGGTTCATTGGCTATAGTTAAGAGGAAGTTATATATGGCCCTTGTGGCTAAAGGGATCAGGGGGTATGGAGAGAAAGCAGGTACAGGGTTCTGAGTTGGATGATCAGCAATGATCATACTGAATGGCGGTGCAGGCTCGAAGGGCCGAATGGCTTACTCCTGCACCAGTTTTCTGTGTTTCTATGTTTACCACAATGACAATTGGTTTCCAGATGCACTAAAGTGGTGAGGATGTTGACGGCGAGTAGTTAGTCAGATTTACATATTTGACAACCTGAATTGTACTTTCACCCCTTAGAAGTTTTCATGTCTGTTGTGTATGTTTTACAAACATTGAGTCACATCGGATTTAATCTGGATTTCTTTTGACTCTGATTGCATGATAATTGACCCCCTTTAATATACAAACCAAATCACTACTGGTGCAGCAAATTTTTAGATGTCACATAATCTTTTCAAAGGGGAACACAGTGTGCAGACAAGATGTACTGCAAATACACAAACAAATTGATTGTGCTACAAATACACATATGTCTGGAAGGTCCAACTCATGGTGCGTCAGGATGCTGGCGAAAGCTAAACCATGAACACAAAGGAACAAACGCTACTCCGCCAAACGGTACTGTAAAACACAAATACAGAGATGCGTACAGAAAATGTCCAACTCACTGAATTTCCCCTTGGAGTACAGTAATCAACAAGAAATGGAAAGAAAATGATACACTGTACATATACAGTTCTATGTTACATTAACCGAAAGCGGGGGAAGTGTAATGTGGATCAATTTATTTTAGAGCATTGACTCCCGCTACTTGTGGACTGATAGTACCTATGCGCATTGATCTGTTGTGTGGAAATTTGCACATGCGCATTGCTCTGTTGTCCGTATATTTGCACATGCGCATCTCTCTCTCTCTCTCTCTCTCTCTCTCTCTCTCTCTCTCTCTCTCTCTCTCTCTCTCTCTCTCTCTCTTTCTTTCTCTCTGCAATTGAATGCACCGGTTAAAGCTGTCACCCGCGTGTGTGTTTTTATTTTATTTTATTGACATGTAATTGCACAGACACAAAATTCCCGTACCTTACCACCCAAGAGCTTGGAGCCGCACTCTCACATTTTTACTTCATTTGGCAGGGATATCCTGGAACTCCTAACCGAAGCCAAGTGTATAATGGGTGTGCAATTTCAGGCATTTCTACATTGGGATGCTTGTCTGTCCTTCCGGGGACAGTTTAGCGTCTGGATTAGTTCCCGTGTCCATTTCCTCATCCACATGAGGACTCGGTAAAGAGAGAGGTTGAACATCAAAATGGAAACCGAAAGTCAGTAAGCGTGTCACAAGAGCCTCCTGCACACATCGCGTTACCTTTTGGGGTCTCAGAGCCGTAGGGTGGTTCAGGCCGCAGTAGAAACTATATAAAAACTTCCGATCGGTTGATTGCTACTGATCCCGGTCCGCTGCGTTGTACTGTCTCTATGACACAATAAATCTTCCTGATCTGGAACGTTGCTGCTTCCAGGGAGCTTGCCTTTATTAATTGAGCAAATGATTTAACTTGTTGGGATATTATGGCGCAATTTTACAAAACGCCACTTAGGCTGAAACTACTTCATCCAATTATTTTCGCTGCATTAAAAAAAAGGATGCAGAAGGTGTAGAAGAGGTTTATCAGTATGCATAAGGGGCGAATACTGGCGGGAGATTTGATAGAGGTTTACAAGTCTGAAGAAAGTCTAAGCAGAATAGCAAGATATTATAATATCTACCATGACCGATAGTAATCATATATAAAGGTTTCAGGCCAAAGTGAGTGTGTTTCCGTTTAGAGAGTGTTACGTACTCGTGACACATGACAGTGGAGCCCTTGTCACGTGACTGGGGGTTGAAGCTGTACTGGACTTGAGGTGATGGTCTTGTGATGGTGGTGACGTCATTTTCCCGCCAGTAGAGATCATGTGACGGGGTTTTTTTTTACAGGTTATAAAAGGTAGACCCCACCCTGTGAGGAGGGGCAGTTCGTGGCTGGATTTGCCAGGTTGACTTCATGCCACTGCGTGTTTAAAGTGATGACGCAGTTTAGCTGAAGGATGAAGTTTTTATTTAATGCCTAAAGTTTAAGAGGTCATTGCCAGCAGGTTCTTTATGATTCTGTTAGTTCGAAATTAGTGGAGAGTGAAGATTGGAAGTTCGGAAGTTAAAGATCGAGGAGAATCGCTTTCTACGGCGAAACGGGGGCGACCTATGTTTGATCCTTATTTGGAAGGATTTCGTTGACTATCTTCGTGTTAATCCCTAGGTTTAACTAGAAAGGATTGAAGGTAGTGGAGATGGAAAGGTCAGTGCCTTTAAGCCGTTCTGTTTCGTAAATTCTTCGTGGGAAGTTCGACGTCGGGGATCGAAGCAAGCGACGTGAAAGAGAACCTAAACCGTCCTGTAAAGTCTCTCCTTTTAAATGGACTGTGAGCATATCTAGCTTTGGCAATACCACTTTTAAGAACTGTTTTTGGAATATCACTTTAAGAACTGTTTGGGCTGCCGCTCAGCAGCTGTTTCCGGTTACGTTAGTGTTTGTTTACTTTTGGGGGGTTTGTTTTCTGTGTTTAATAAACGTGTTGTTTGTTATAAGAAACCCTTGCCGAACTCATATATTTATTGTTGCCTGAATACGCAACATTAAATATGGGGGCTCGTCCGGGATTGAATCGTTTGAGTTTAAATGCTTGCTAACTTTTAAATCGGTGTTTTGGAAACGGGGTTACTCGGTTCTTGTGTTTGGCTTGTTGTGGTATTCGGCAGCAATGAATATTGATAAGTTTCTGGCTTCGCCAGCTGCGGAGGTGTTGGCGTAGGCGAAAAAGACTGAGGTGTTTGAGATAGCTAGTAGATTGCAACTTAAAGGTATTTTGCAGACTACATCTAAGGCTGCAATACAGAGAAAAATCGCGTCACACTATGTGGTCTCGGGTGTTTTTGATGAATCGATTTTAGAATCGTTTCCAATAAGTAATCTGGAGATGCAGTTGCAAATCGAACAAATTAAATTGGAGAGGTGTAAATTGGAGGCGGAACAAAAGCAGAGAGAATTTGCAAATGCAATGGAGGAATTAAGGTCTGGAAATCAGTCTTCTGGTTCTAAAAAAAACGTTTGTTGCTAGTCAAGAAATTAAATTGGTCCCTCTATTTAGTGAAACAGACGTGGAAAGGTATTTTCAACATTTTGAAACTATTGCTCGGATGTCAGAGTGGCCGAAAGATAAATGGTCAGTGTTGTTACAGAGTGTAATTAAAGGCAAATCACGACAAGTTTACACAGCTTTAACAGCTGCGCAAGCACTTGATTATGATATTGTAAAGAGGCATATCTTAAACGCATATGAGTTAGTCCCAGAAGCATATAGGGAAAGATTCAGAAGTTTGAAAAAGTCTGTGGAAAAAAACTTATGTGGAATTTGCCTATGATAAAGCTATGTGTTTTGAGAGATGGGTTTCTTCTGAAAATGTAAATGGGGTCTATGATACATTGAGAGAGCTGATTTTAATGGAGGAATTTAAAAGAAGCATTCCTGTTGAAGTAAGGACCTACTTAAATGAGAAGGATACTGATAAATTGCAGGACTGTGCTAGATTAGCTGATGAGTATGTTTTGATCGATAAGAACAGATTTCCTCAGGGCAGAATTTTTAAGAGGAAAAATAACACGGAGACTCCAGGTAAATTTGAAATTAAATCGGAGGTTAATGAGAAAGTTGATGAGAAAGGAAAGCCTGTGAAGGAAAGACAGTTTGGTCTTACTTGTAACTATTGTAAGAAGCCTGGCCATGTAATAGCTAACTGTTTCAAATTGAAAAAGAAAGAGAAGGAAGCAGTTCCAGATGCTTGTGTGCAACATACTGCAGCACCTGTAAATTTACAGGGTTTGATAAACATAAATGAGGCTTTGTTAGAGTCTGACCAAGTTAGAAAGGGATATGATCATTTTGTAACTGAAGGGTTTGTATCCTTGAAGGAAGGATCTACTCTGGTGCCAATAAAAATCCTTAGGGATACTGGTGCTTCTCAATCATTGATGTTAGACAGTGTGTTGAAGTTTGATGAAGAGTTTGATACTGGTGAGGTAAATTACATAAGGGGTGTTGGAAGTGATTTTATGCCTGTACATTTACATAAAGTAAATTTAAAGTCGGGGTTTGTTAAACAGGATTTGTTAAAGTAGGATTACAGCATAGCTTACCTGTGAAGGGTATTTCTTTATTGTTAGGTAATGACTTGGCAGGTGGACAAGTTTTTCCCGAAGTGCATTTGACAATGGAGTCAGAGGAACCAGAGTTGAATTCTAACACATATTATTCCTGTGTTGTGACTAGAGCTATGGCTAAAAAGATTGATGCGCAGAATGAGGTTGTTATTCAGGACTGTTCGACTCAGGATTCGAGTTTTGAGGATGTGTCAGAGACTTTCTTATCTTCGTTGTTTGAACAAGATTCTGGGAGTAAGTCGGACTATAAAGATTTATCTTTGTCTCGGAAGGAGATGATAGCAGAGCAGAATAGAGACTCTGAGATTTTAAAATTAAGAGAACAGGTTTTACTAGATAGTGAAATTGATAAGGTGCCAGTAGGATATTACTTGGAAAAAGGAGTGTTGATGAGGACGTGGAGATCACCTACAATTCCTGCAAGTGAGGATTGGAATGTTGTTTACCAGGTAGTTGTTCCAAAAGCTTATCGAAATGAGATTTTAACTTTAGCTCATAGTGTGCCTTTCCGTGGACATAAAGGGGTAAGGAAAACTGTGGACAAGATTTTAGAATATTTTTACTGGCCTGGTCTAAGAAAAGATGTGGCGATGTTTTGTAAAACGTGCCATACTTGTCAAATTGTGGATAAACCAAATCAGGTTACACCAGTAGCTCCATTACAGCCTATCCCAGCATTTGGTGAACCATTTTCTAAAGTTATTGTAGATTGTGTTGGTCCATTACCAAAGACAAAAACTGGTTATCAGTATTTGTTGACTATCATGTGTACTTCTTCTAGGTTTCCAGAGGCAGTACCACTTAGGAATATAAAAGCTAAGACTGTGACAAAGGCCCTTATAATTTTTTTTACTTATTTTGGATTACCTAAGGAGATACAAACTGATCAAGGCAGTAATTTTATGTCTGGATTGTTTCAACAGATAGTTTATAAATTGGGAGCTAAGCAAATCACTTCGTCTGCATACCATCCAGAGTCGCAGGGTGCCTTGGAGAGGTTTCATTCTACCCTCAAGAATATGATTAGAACATTTTGTGTGGAAAATGAAAGTGACTGGAATGAGGGTATAAACTTACTTTTATTTGCAGTGAGGGAATCGGTACAGGAATCTTTAGGTTTTAGTCCATTTGAACTTGTGTTTGGGCATAGAGTTAGAGGACCTTTAGCTTTGTTGAAAGAACAGTGGATTAATAAGGAAGTACACACTAATTTGTTGGACTATGTGTTGAAATTTAAGGGCAGGTTACATAAAGCTTGTAGCTTAGCTAAGGAAAATTTAAAGTTGGCTCAGGAGAAAATGAAGACTTGGTATGATAAAGTCGCTAGGATGAGGACGTTTAAGCCTGGAGATAAGGTGTTGGTTCTTTTCCCAGTGCAGACAGATCCTTTACAAGCTAGATTTCATGGTCCTTATGAAATTGTGTCTAAAATCAATGATGTGGATTACGTGGTAAAAACTCCAGATCGTAGAAGGTCAACACAACTTTGCCATATAAATATGTTGAAACCATATTTTGAGAAACAATCTGATACTGTGACTGTTGTGGTTAGTGAGAATGAGTTTGATTTAACTAGGAACATGATAGATGACTCATCTGACTTTCATTCTAAATCCAACATTGTTTCTGTTAGGTTACCAAATTCAACCATACTGGAAAATATTGATGAAAAATTAGCACATTTACAGTTAGATCAGAGACAACAGATGAAGGAGTTGATTTTTAAATATAGGGAGTTGTTTCCAGATGTTCCGAGAAGGACTACTATAGCTTCACATGATGTAGATGTTGGGGATGCCAAACCTATTAAACAACATCCATATAGGATGAACATGGAAAAATGTGAACTTGCTGAGAAAGAAATTGAATATATGTTAGAGAATAATATCATTAGACATTCTTACTCGAATTGGAGTTCGCCATGTGTTATGGTGCCGAAGCCAGATGGTAGTATTAGGTTTTGTACGGATTATAGGAAGGTGAATGCTGTAACGAAAACAGATGCATATCCAATTCCTAGAGTAGATGATTGTGTAGATAAAGTTGGAAAGGCAAAGTTCCTTACAAAGATTGATTTATTGAAAGGGTATTGATGTGTTCCATTAACGGACAGAGGTAGAGAGATTTCTGCATTTGTAACTCCATCTGGGTTATATGAGTATAATGTTCTTCCATTTGGGATGAAGAATGCCCCAGGTACTTTCCAGAGGATGATTAACTTTGTGATTCAGGGATTGAAAGATACTGATGCTTATATTGATGATTTAGTGACAGGAAATGATACTTGGGAAGCACACATTATTGCAATGGAGAAATTGTTTGAAAGGCTTTCAAAAGCTAACTTAACTATTAATTTAGCTAAGAGTGAATTTGGACATGCCACTGTGACTTACCTTGGTTATGTTGTGGGTCAAGGTAAGGTAGCTCCTGTTCAGGCAAAAGTTCAGGCAATTTTAGAGATTCCCACTCCAACGGGGAAAAAAAAAACTCTCAGAAGGTTTTTGGGAATGGTAGGATATTATCGGAAATTTTGTAAGAATTTTGCTAATGTTGCCCTTCCATTAACTAACCTTCTGCGGAAGAATGAGAAGTTTGTATGGACGGTGCCTTGTCAAGAAGCATTTGAAAAATTGAAAACAATGATATGTCAACAACCTGTGCTTAAGGCACCTGACTTTGGAAAACCTTTTTCATTGGCTGTGGATGCTAGTGATGAGGCTGCAGGAGCAGTATTAATGCAAAGGAATGAGGGTGATGAGGTTGATCATCCAGTAGCTTACTTTTCTAAGAAATTTATAAGCATCAAAGAAATTATTCGACAATAGAGAAAGAATTGTTATCTCTTGTTTTAGCTTTGGAATATTTTGAGGTATATGTTAGTACAACTCAGAAACCACTTATTGTTTACACTGATCATAATCCGTTATTTTTCTGAGTAAGATGAAAAACAAAAACAGATTATTAAATTGGAGTTTGATTTTACAAGAGTACAATATTGTGATGACTCATATTAAAGGTAAAGATAATGTAGTTGCTGATTGTCTATCTTGATGTTGAATGTACACTGTAATTTTTTTTATGGAGTGTTTTTTTTCAATTGTAACACTCCTACTGTATTGTGACTTATAAGCTGTTATATGCTGGTGTTCTGTATTGTATATGTTATAAAATTTATACCTTTGTTTTTCTTGTAAGCAATTGTTAAAAATTTTTGTTCTTGTCAGACCAAAAATGTTTTTTTGGAGGGAGGTGTTACGTACTCGTGACACATGACAGTGGAGCCCTTGTCATGTGACTGGGGTTGAAGCTGTACTGGACTTGAGGTGATGGTCTTGTGATGGTGGAATGATGTCATTTTCCCGCCAGTAGAGATCATGTGACGGTTTTTTTTTTACAGGTTATAAAAGGTAGACCCCACCCTGTGAGGAGGGGCAGTTCGTGCTGGATTTGCCAGGTTGACTTCAGGCCACTGCGTGTTTTAAGAGATGACGCAGTTTAGTTGAAGGATGAAGTTTTTATTTAATGCCTAAAGTTTAAAAGGTTATTGCCAGCGGGTTCTTTATGATTCTGTTAGTTCGAGGAAATTAGAGGAGAGTGAAGATTCGAAGTTGGAAGTTAAAGATCGAGGAGAATCGCTTTCTACGGTGAAACGGGGGCGACCTTTGTTTGATCCTTATTTGGAAGGATTTCGTTGACTATCTTCGTGTTAATCCCTAGGTTTACCTAGAAAGGATTGGAGGTAGTGGAGAAGGAAAGGTCAGTGCTTTAAGCCGTTCTGTCTCGTGAATTCTTCGTGGGAAGTTCGACGTCGGGGATCGAAGCAAGCGACGTGAAAGAGAATTCAAATCGTCCTGTAAAGTCTCTCCTTTTAAATGGACTGTGAGCATATCGAACTTTTAGCAATACCACTTTAAGAACTGTTTTGGAATATCACTTTACGAACTGTTTGAACAGCCGCTCAGCAGCTGTTTCGGTTACGGCAGTGTTTGTTTACTTTTGGGGGGTTTGTTTTCTGTGTTTAATAAAAGTGTTGTTTGTTATAAGAAACCCTTGCCGAACATTTATTGTATTTGTCATACTATCAAGACACAGTCTTGACCAATTTGTTTCTTCAATTTTAATATTCAAATCACTTTCCCATTTTTGTCTTGACTTATGGACTCCTTGTTTAATTACCTGTCTTTGTATCAAGTTATACATGCAAGATATAAATCTTTTGATACTTCCTTTTTGAATTAAAATTTCTATTTCATTAGATTTCGGCAATAACATTGCCGAAATACATATTAAAGTTATTACGAATTCCATGGAGCATGTGGGAGATCTTCCAACAACCAGGCATTCTTTCTTTCTTTCTTTCTTCTTTCTTTCTTTCTTTCTTTCTTTCTTTCTTTCTTTCTTTCTTTCTTTCTTCTTTCTTTCTTTCTTCTTTCTTTCTTTCTTTCTTTCTTTCTTTCTTTCTTTCTTTCTTTCTTTATTTCTTTCTTTCTTTCTTTCTTTCTTTTTTTTTCTATAGGGCAGTTAGGGGGGAGGGGTTAAGGGGAGGGGGTAAGGGTTATATACATTGTTTTTTCATACTTTGTAACCATTTTAAATGCAATAAAAAAAAGTTTAAAAAAAAAGAAACCCTTGCCGAACTCACATATTTATTGTTGCCTGAATACGTAACAGTATTAAAGAAATCTTTGGCACATTGGCCTTCATAAATTAATGTATTCAGTACAGGAGACTGCATGGTATAAGGCAGTTATGAGGCCTAACTTGGAGGATTTTTGCAGTTTACGGCACCTACCCAAGGTTGACAGTGTACAACGAAAATTTCCAAGGATGTCGCTGCGATTGATGGACCTCAGTTATAGGGAAAAATTGAATATGTTATGACTTTGTTCCTTGGAACGCAGAAGAATTTGGGGAGATTTGATAGAGATCTACAAAATTATGAGGGGTATACACAGGGTAGATGGGATAGTGAGGGTTAGGTCAGGGGATGGAGGGAAGTGAGGGTACCATTTTAATCGACGACCAACTCCGCCCTCCCCCATGCTCATTTCAATCAGTGCGTCCTTCCCTCCCGTTGATTATTTTAATGTATGTGACGATTTTCAGTGAGTACATCATTCCCTCCCTCGGTAAAACCTCTGGCCATTTGGAATAAACGACTTTTAAGAGAAATAAATTCAACAAGTATTTCCGGCGGGGTGTGGAATGAAACCGTGGGTGAGGAGGGTTCTTGTGACAATGGTTGTCCAGATGGAAATGCAAACATCTCTCCCAGTTTTTTTTCCAGTTAGTGGAAATATATAGTCGAACGTGTTTTGTTTAATTTCAGCAGAAATGCGGCTCCCTGGACCTGAACAGGCGAGGGGACATTTGAGCTGAAACTCTATCCACGCCGGGCAGTCTTTCTTACACAGAGGGCGGAGCTCAGACCTCCCAGAACCCGGACTGGATCAATTCTCAGCCTGGGACTCGCTGTGTTAAATAGAATAACTCTGCCCACTGGTTACGATGAAAGAAAAAAAGGGGAGATCCACAAGGAAATAAGAATGGTGAACGCAGCCTGTTTGTTTTCCTCTTTAGGGTTGCTACATTGACCCCACTCCGCCTCCTCCCACTGTCAGACGCGTCCTGAGCCGGTGAGAGTTAGTGTGACCCGGACTGCGGCAGTCCCGCTCCACCCCGGCACACCCGGCCCTGTCCATCTGTAATGAGTGACCACTCCCGCCTCCTCCCGCTGTCAGACCCGTCCTGAGCCGGTGAGAGTTAGTTGTGACCCGGACTGCGGCAGTCCCGCTCTACCCCGGCTCACCCGGCCCTGTCCATCTGTAATGAGTGACCACTCCCGCCCCCTCCCGCTGTCAGACCCGTCCTGAGCCGGTGAGAGTTAGTGTGACCCGGACTGCGGCAGTCCCGCTCCACCCCGGCTCACCCGGCCCTGTCCATCTGTAATGAGTGACCACTCCCGCCTCCTCCCGCTGTCAGACCCGTCCTGAGCCGGTGAGAGTTAGTGTGACCCGGACTGCGGCAGTCCCGCTCTACCCCGGCTCACCCGGCCCTGTCCATCTGTAATGAGCGGCGGACACATCACAGCCCAGCGGCCCCGGGAGCAGCAGCTCAGACTCAACTCTCCGTACAGAGTGAGCACACTCGGGCAGGAACATTGTTGGTCACCGGGGAAGTCGGACTGTGATTTCCCGGGACAACACTGAACGCCGGCCGGTTAAACATCAGAGGGAAGTGTTGTCTATGATTCTGCACAACTATTCAGCGTTTACAGCGAGACTCGGCTTTGGTCGAGATCGGGAGTGAATTTAGTGGTTGAAGGGACTCCTGACATGTTCATGTTAACGAGTCAATTACTGTCCAAATGGATTAAGAGAAACAATGTCTTTGCCGTCAACCAGAAATACTCTGCTGGGTGATTTTTACTGAGTGTGAGCAGAAAGCATTTTTCACCCCGGTAGTGACATGTGAAATATCCCACGGGGCAGTGACCCATCACCGATCTCTCTCAAACAAGAGAAATCAGCAGATGTTGGAAATCCGAGCAACACACACAAAATGCTGGAGGAACTCTACAGGCCAGGCAGCGTCTATGGAGAAAAGAACAGTCGATCTTCGAGACCCCAGCTAATGTACTTTACATCACGTCATTGGTTCTATCACTCTTCCCTGTACCACAAAGAGTTAAACTTTCTTCACGCTTGAATGACAGTGTTTTCACTGGAACACTGGAATTTAGGAGGATGAGAGGGGATCTGATTGAAACGTATGTGATTAAGGGATTGGACACGCTGGAGGCAGGAAACATGTTCCTGAGGCCACAAGAGGCCACAGTTTAAGAATAAGGGGTAGGGTATTTAGAACAGGGTTGAGGAAAAACTTTTTCACCCAGAGAGTTATGGATCTACGGAATGCTCTGCCTCAGAAGCCAATAGAGGCCAATTCTCTGGGTGCTTTCAAGAAAGAGTTAGATAGAGCTCTTAAAGACAGCGGAGTCGAGGGATATGGGGAGAGGGCAGGAACGGGTTACTGATTGCAGGTGATCAGCCATGATCACATTGAATGGCGGTGCTGGCTCGAAGGGCCGAACGGCCTACACCTGCACCTATTTTCTATTGTCCATTGTCTATAAAACTGCTCCCTCTGGCACCCACAAACATTCCACTCTCAAAATCAATGAGATCACATTTCATCTCCATGGAGATGTTTGTTGGAGACAGAACGTACCTTGTACAAAAGAACAGGATAGGGAGAGAACCGCTGATAAGGCTGTGTGTTTAGTTAATGATTATCATCAGGAGCTGACTGAACATTAACCAGGGTGTGTTCATTACTTACAGAACCCGTAACACAGCCTCACTGGGACAGGGTGGTAACCGAACCTGGAGCCGCTGTACAAGGTAAGAAGCTCTATATATTGAAATATAAACATCACAAAGACTGTTAGCCACTTTTATGAACACGAATGGGGTTGATAACGTATTGTGTTGATCGATATTAGAACTGTACCGAATTGCTTTTAAATGAATTAATAATTCCTTTCGTCTAATTGAATGCACCGACTTCCTGTGCATGTCGCGCGGGAAACCGGGGTAGTTGGAGGTGTTATCGGAAACGTCGCACTTTCAACCGAGCTCCGAATCATCAGCAAAGGCTCGGGAGGTGCGAGCTTCCCGCATCTCGGAACTGTCCCCGGGCTACTGCTTGCAACAGCAGGAAGCCGATCCGTCCACACTCGGGGCTTTACCGATCCCCGACCGAGGGAACTGAGGATTCGCTTTGCTTATTCCATCGCAGGCGGGATCGGCACTATCTGTCTACCATTTACGATATTTCGGTAGGTAGCTGCAGGGAGAGGGCGAAATTATGAGAACTACCCACTCTGCAGTTTATAGCAGGTGGTGGGGGCTGGGAGGGGTGTAAAGATGTGAAGGTCCATTATATAGTCGGTTGGTGAGACCTGTTGTGGATCAACACCTGCAGTGTTGTTTCCCTTCTTTCAGAAGTGTGTCAGTAGGTGGGAGATCAAAAGAGGGCTTGACAGAGAGACACACACAAAATGGTGGTGGAACGCAGCAGGCCAGGCAGCATCTGTAGTGAGAAGCACTGTCGACGTTTTGGGCCAAGACCTTTCGTCAGGACTAACTGAAAGGAAAGATAGTAAGAGATTTGAAAGTAGGAGGGGGAGGGGAAAACGCGAAATGATAGGAGAAGACCAGAGGGCGTGGGGTGAAGCTGAGAGCCGGAAAGGTGCTTAGCTAAAGGGATACAGAGCTAGAGAAGGAAAAGGATCATGGGACGGGAGGCCAAAGGAGAAAGAAAGGGGAGCACCAGAGGGAGATGGAGAACAGGCAGAGTAATGGTCAGAGAGAGAGAGAGAGAGAGAGAGAGAGAGAGAGAGAGAGAGAGAGAGAGAGAGAGAGAGAGAGAGAGAGAGAGAGAGAGAAAGAGAAAAGGGAGGGGAAATTAAAACAAAATATATCAGATTGTACTGAAAGCAGGCACCGCCAGTTGGCAATTGAGATGTTCTCTCTCTCTCTCTCTCTCTCTCTCTCTCTCTCTCTCTCTCTCTCTCTCTCTCTCTCTCTCTCTCTCTCTCTCTCTCTCTCTCTCTCTCTTTCTGTCTCTCTCTGTCTCTCTCTGGGTCTGGTATCTCATTGGAATGACCTCCGTAATATTCAGCAGAAGCAGATTATTACGATTAATTCTGTAATCTGTGCACTGTAATGGTCTTTGAAGGACAAGTGAGTGAGATGCTACAGGTGAGAAGCAGGATTAAGGTGCTGAAATCACAGACCAGATCGGTCACAGTAAATTCAGCATGTGAATTTTATTAAATCTCCCATCAACATCCTTTGGCTGACAAAACACATCTAGTAAATTTAATGCTAAAGGGATTCATCATCATTCAGTAAAGGGAAACAGCTCAGCTATTTGTAAAGTATGAGTAACAGCGAGGAAACACAGTGACAGGAGGAAAGTAACAGACACATTAATCATAATTTTATCTGATCGATCGTTACTTATTCCTAATAAGTGAACACTAATTTCAAGGTGAAATATATTCTTATCTTGCTGTACTCATTAGGGTGTGGTTATCTCCAGTTTGTAATCTCGACACAGTTGCTGCCTTGCACGTTATTGTAATGGCCCCATTGTGGACAAATATTGAAGTTTGCTTTATCAAAGGGCTGACTCTGAGATCAGTGGAGCTCCGGACATTTGGGGCACAGTTAAATCTGGCGAAAGGGACTGTTCAAAATCATAACTTTTCACCAGAGTTGACAGTGCCCGTCCTGCAGCTATGCTTTTCCTATAAGATCACGGGGACCTTTGCCCTCGCCTATCGCTACGTTTATAGTCTGAAAAATAATTGCTCCCCAAATATACAACAAATTAATGCCAAGAGAAAATCTGCAGATGCTGGAAATTCAAGCAACAAACACAAAATGCTGGAGGAACTCAGTAGGCCAAATTGTACAGAAAAGAGTACAGACGATGTTTCAGCAAGACCGGACAAAAAAAGAGATGATAGGTCAGAGCTAGAAGGAGGGGGAGGGGAGTGGAGGAAGAGGCAGAAAATGATAGGTGAAACTGGAAGGCTGAGGGATGAAGTAAAGTGCTGGGAAATTGATTGGTGAGAGATGCAGGGCTGGAGAAGTGGGAATCTGATAGGAGAGGACGGAAGGCCATGGAAAAGGAACAGTGGGGAGAAGCACCCAATGGAGGCGATGGACAGGCAAGGAGATAAAGCCAGAGAAGGAAAGGGGGATGGGGAATGGTGAGGGGAGGGGTGCTATTACCTGAAGTTTGAGAAATCGATATTCATGCTATCAGTTTAGAGGCTACCCAGACGGAATATAAGGTGTTTGTTCTCCAGTCTGAGTGTTTCCTCATCATGGCAACTGTGGAGTCCATATTGACATGTCAGAATGTGCATGGGAAGTAGAATTAAAATGGCCGGCCACTGGGAGATACCGTTTTTTCTGGCGGATGGAGTGTAGGTGTTCTAGAAAGCAGTGCTGCCAAAAGGTCTCGGCCCAAAATGTCGACTGTTCTCCATAGATGCTGCCTGGCCCGCTGAGTTCCTCCAGCATTCTGAGCGTGATGCAATGAATCAGTGTGTTGACACCAACTGAACGGAGCCGGGATGCGGGTCGCGGTTGCTCCCTGACGCAGATCGAGTTGTGGACAGATACTGGATGTAATCTGTGTCACCGTGCACTGAGGCCTGGACCGAACAGCACAATATAATTATTTGCTTGAATCAGCTTTTGTGTCATATAATGCGCTGTGGATCAGGGTGTGGAATTACATGCTGAATGATGTGAAGCCCAGGTTTACGTGTCTGTTATCAACTGAATCTTGCTCACGGTGTGTTCACTTACTGTTTGCACCCACTAAGTTCAGGGACTCGGATTCGCTGGAACAGAAAGAGAAGCTCAGCACCAAGTACACACAGAGACCGTACTGGGTGGGGAACGTTGTGGTGTTTCAATACGTCCCTCGTCAGGAGAGGATTTCCATGTTTTTCCTGTTCGATATCGTCTTCAAAACTGTGTGGCATTAGGGACATGGAAGCTTTTTTTTACTGTGTGTGTGTTTTTAAGGAAAACAGACATGCATCTGGCAGTGATACTTAAAATAAAGTTTCCTGTACTAAGTTTCAGTGGGTGTTGATACAAATATCAAAGTCTGCATTCCGTGGGCAGTTTAGTATGTACCTCCTGTACTTAATAAAGTAGCTGCTGAGTGTATGTTTGTGGTCTTGGACATGGCATCAAAGTTTACGGGGAGAAGGCCAGGAACTGGGATTCAGACACAGATTGAACAGAAAGGATCAGCTATAATTGAAAGGTGGAGCAGACGTGATTGGCCAGATGTCCTTATTATGATCCTATGTCTTAAGCTCTTATGGTCTTCAGCTGCTGTAACCCGTTCGCTGCCAAGTTCAAAATGTTCAGTGATCAGTGATGCTTTTCTGCACACTGCTGTTGCAGCCTGTGCTGATTATAGTTACTGTGCCCCCCACCCCCCGGTAGCTTGAATCAGTCTGGCCATTCTCCTCTGGACTCTCTCATTAACAAGGTGTTTTCCCGTATAGTACTGCCACTCATTGGATGTTTGTTTGTTTGTATTTCGCACCATTGTCTGTAAATCTAGACAGTTGTGCGTGACAATCCAAGAGAGATTCCTACTACTCCGGCTGGAAACAACAATCATTCCACTGTCAAAGTCACTGAGATCACATTTTTCTCGAATCTGATGTTTGTTCTGAACAACATCTTGACATCTTGACCATCTCTGCATGTTTTCATTAAAGTAACTGAGCTGGTGCCACGTGATTTGTTGATCAGCATTAACGAGCTGGTGTACAGGTGCACCAAAAAATTACCACAGAGTTTATTTCCGAATTAGTCAACCCACTCACCCTCATCCCGGGTATTATCAAGAATGAGATCTGGATCTATTTATTCATTCCCCTGTTTCCCACAACTGGATGGCATAGACAAGACCGTGAGCAGAACATTGTCGTGATGACAAGGGTGGGTTAATCTTAAGGGAACGTATCATCCTGAAATCTATGCATACTAATCGCGAAGTGCAAACACATTTGAACTTGGGGCAGTATCGCACTTCCCTGTCAGAGACGGGATATTGAGGCTGAAAAGAACAGCAAAAACTATTTTATCGGTGACACATGGGCATCATGGAAATGGTAATGTGCAGCACACAGAAACTTAATTCACCTCGTCAGGGGAATTGTACTGTGAGGCGATCAGGCTCAAATGCTTTACAATTCAGAATTAAAGTTGATCACTGAAGACGTAGAAGATGTGCTGTAGATCTGTTGTTTCAGTAGACAAATTGGAGTGGATCCAGGTCACTGTTCAGACAGGAGCTGATATGCTTCAACACCAGCCCCTCAAAACACTTCAACTGTGGATGTAAGTGCCACTGGGCGATAGTCATTGAGGAATTTAACCACACTCTTCTTGGGTACCGGTATGTTTTATGTTTCTGTTCGGAGACACAAGGAGTTTGTCACCCCTAGGTTGCAGGAGGAGAGTAACTTGGTGACTGTCGGCGGAAGGTAGCGAAATGAGCAGCCCCGTGGGCCCCGTGGACGTGCCCCCAATAATACTTAGAGTATACACCGAGCGAGAGGGACGACCTATCAGCTGGAAGCGCAACCTCTGGGTCTCTGGCTCAGAAGAGAACAGAAGTGAAGAGGTCAACAGTGGGTATAAAAGATTCCATAGTCAGAGGAACAGAGAGGAGATTCTGGATGTATGTTGCCTCCCAGGTGACAGGGTCAGGGATGTCTCAGATCGGGTCCATTGCCGGGTGAGCAGCCAGATGCCTTGGTGTATGACATGGGCAGGAGAAATGAAGGGGTTCCTGGGAGATAATACAGGAAGCTCTGTGTAGAAAGCTGAGAAACAGGACCTACAATGTAGTAATCTCTGAATTGCCTGCTGTGCCACGTGCCAGAGAGGACAAGATTAAAATGATTTGGCAGTGGCTGGGGAACTGGTGCAGGAGGCAGAGGTTCAGATATATGGACAATTGGGATCTCGTCTGGGCAAGTTATGACCTGTACAAAAGGGAAGAGTTACACCAGAATCCCAGGGGAACCAATATCCTTGTGGACAGGTTTTCCAGAACCTGGGTAGTTAGTTCACAAACAGAGGCAGTGTACAGTGATACTGCTAGAAAGGCGAGGCTGATGATAGGGCAAAACTACAGTCAATGGGATGAGCTGCAACGTACAACGCAGACAAAGTGGGCAAGGGAGAGTACAAGACTGACGGTGTTACAGTTGAAGGCGAGCAGTATACGGAATAAGAGATGAATGCAGCAAAGTTACAGATTGGCATGTATTATATTGTGGGTGTCACTGAATCGTGGCTGAAAGAACATTACAGCTGGGAGTTTAACATCCAATGAGACACACTGTATCGAAAGGACAGAGAGGTCGGCAGAAAGGGTGGCGTGACTCTTGATGAAAATGAAATCAAATCATTAGAAAGAGGTGATATAGGGTAGCAAGGTTTTGAATCATTGTGGGTAGAGCTAGGAAACTGCAAGGGGACAAAGACCCAGATGGGGATTATATACAGACTCCCACACAGTAGTAAAGACATTCTCTAAAAATTCCAACGGTAGATAGAAAATGTGTGTCAGAGGGGCAATGTTACGATAGTCCTGAGATATTTTAACATGGTAAATTTGGGTTGTTATGGTCTTTTATTACCCCACTTATCACGACAGCATTTCTAGAGTTTCCACCAGTTCAATATTATCTACAAGATTGCTTGTATTTACGGATGCGTGTTTTTTTTTTAAATTCTGTGTAATTTTGTGAGCAAAGACGGTGTACATCTGGCAGTGATATTTAAAATAATAAAATCCTGTAGTAAATCTCACTGGCAGTTTTTGAAATTATGGACGTCTACACTTAGCGGACAATTCTTATCTACTTCCTGTACCTAATAATGTGGCCTCTGAGTGTGTGTTCGGAGTTTACCGCGGCTGTACCCCATCCAAATCTGATGTTCGGCGTTCAGTGATGCTCTTCTGCACCCCGGCTTTTGGAGCGCATGGCTATTTAAGTTACTGTCCGCTTCCTGTCGGATTTAATCAGTCTGGTCAATCTCCTTGATCCCTCCCATTAACAAGGCATTTCACCCTCAGAACTGCTGCTCACTGGATTTTCTTTCATTTTGTTTTCACACCATTCGCTGTAAACCGAGGAGATGATCAGTTTCCGTAATGCTCATGCTACCCTGTCTGGCACCAGCGATCATTCCACAGTCAAGGTCACTTAGACCACATTTATTCCAGATTCGGATGCTTTGCCTGAACAACAAATGAACCCCTTGACCATATCTGCATATTTTATCCTTTGAGTTGTTGCCACGCGATTAACAGATTCCCTTTGATGAGCGGCTGTACAGTTGTACATAATAACACGGCCATTTAGTGCATTTACCATTTAGACGGGCCGTCACCTATCTCAAAAGTGAATATTGGTGAGATTTAGTGCTGATTTTTCTGTTTCCAACAACAGGTTGGCGCTGACAAGTCAGTTTGGGTGGGAGGGGGTGGGGTGTAGGGTGTGGGGGGTGGGTGGGAGGGAGAGGGAGAGGGAGGGAGAGAGGGGGAGAGAGGGGGAGAGAGAGAGAGAGAGAGATCCTTCTGAGCTGCGCCGGTGTGCGGCAGCACTGTAATTAAAATGCTCTCGTCACGGAGCCTCTGTTGCAGTGAAGATGGATTAAAATGCAGCTGGAAAAAAATCATGAAATCTGAGTTTTTCTTTGTTGCACTACGATTTATCATATCCTTCCATTAATGGATAAATACAAAAGTATATATTTTCTGTCAGTCCATTCTAAATGTTGATAGATGTGCATTGCAAAAACACACACATCTAAGATGTTGCGCTTTTTCAGGCCGTGTGAAAATATCCGGCTCAGAGCAATGGTTGATTCACGCAGCGGCAAAAATAGCAATTAGTGGGAACATTGGAGACCGGGCCATGTTAGATTTTATGCATATTAATCACGATTGAATATGATACATTACTGTGCTTCATTATAATACTTTATTTGATATTTTATATCATTAGCTACCTTGCCTTTATATTTCACCTTATATCTGCTTCTTCTTTTTTTAATTTCCTTCTTTTGATTATTAAAAACTCCCCGATTCTCCAGCTTGAACTATTTTCTATCTAGGATGACATCTTAAATCAGGATGTAAATAGACCAACAAAGCAGGAGCTGCACTGAAACTGATGTTGGGTAATTATGCCAACTAGATACCCAACCATTTGGTGGGTGAATGGTTAGGGCAGAACTCCTTAAGTTTAAGTCAGCTATAGAGAATTAAAGTGTAGACTTTGCGGGAGAGTAAAGAATTGGATGAGGGTAAATTACAAATGAACTAAGCACGAACTATAGAGAGTTAATGGGAGACATCTGTTTCTGACAAGTCCACATCTGACATGTGGAGGGTGTTTAAAGTCCATCTGCATGGAGTATATGATGGGTATATTCCTGTATGAAGAGATGAAGAGATTGGCAGCGTCAGAGAACCTTAAATGTGGAGAGAAGTGATGAATTTAGTCAATCAAGAAAAGGAAAAGTATGCAAAGCTCAGGAAGGTCGAATCAAACAGAGCCCCTGGGGATGTGTGTGAGGACCTTAATGAGTAAATTACATCAGTATTTACCAAGGATAAAGACACGGAGGATAGGGAGATCAGGCAGGAGAGTACCAGTATGCTCGGGCATTTTGAAACAAAGAAGGAGACAGTGTTTGGTTTCTTAAAGTGCATTAAGGCATATAAGACTCTAGGGCCTGACGGGATATACCCCAAGTTACACGGAAAGGCCAGTGGAGAGATTGCTGTGGCATTGATCAATATCCTTGTGTCCTGCCTAGCCACCAGCAGGCTCCTAGAGAACTGGCGAGTACCTTATGTTGATCCATCATTCAAGACGTGATCGAGGGAATAATCATGATGAGCATTAAACTGCCGAGATACAGTCGGCTATGAACCAAGGGCTGATAAATGGGACCAGTGTAGGCAGTGAGTGGATGGTCAGAACAGGTATGGTCGGCCAAAGGCCTGTTCCCGTGCTGTGTGATCCACCACTCCGGACATGCTAAATTAACGATGGTGGCACCACAAGGAATTGATTTCAAATCTCCACACCCCTCTCCAACCTGAAATAAACCAGACTGCACCCCTTTGTCACCACTGTGAGTATCTGTTTCAGTCAAGGTAGCAAAGAGATTGGACACGTCAGCTAAACAACTGGCAACCGATGAAGTTTCTGTGTCTTCTTCCATTAATGTTGCTGCCTTCCAGCAAAACTAACCCTCTCACTGTGTCAGAATCAGTGATTAAATCCAGCCCAAAAAACATTGTGCTTTCATCCCTGCACATTGTAACTTGAACCATCTCACTGAGGGTCTAAAGGAGACACAACCCCTGCCCTCTGCACATGTGATCACATCTCCCCTGCGTCTGACATTTCAAATACCCTCAGAATGGTTTTCTGATTCAGTCTGAAGGTTATGGTACATTCAACTCGTTCTCAGAGCTGACAAACCATGTCTTCCCGCAGCTGGTTCCACCTGTTCGTGTGTCCTCTTTCCTCCACCTCCAGGGAAGCTGCATTTCCATAAGACCAAAAGACCTCCTTCCAATCAGGCACTGATTTATCAATGCTGGAATCTTTCCTGTAACACCACGGGCTCTTAGCCTGCTAAGCAGCCTCGAGTGTGGCACCTTGTCACAGGCCTTTCGAAAATCCAAGTACCCAACATCAACATATTCACCTCTCTCTAACCCGCCTGTTATTTCCTCAATATCCGAATATCCTGCTACTAATTCAATATGCCAGCAACAACATCCGACAAATAAGAGACCCCGTGATTTTAATGTTTCGAGTTCTTCCATCACTCACTGATGAAAAGCGGTTGATATATGTATAAAGTAATTGCGATGTCAGTCAAAATCACCAGCGGGAAATAGTCTAAATTTCATATGATGGTGCTGTGATCCTGCAATTTGTTTCCAGTGAGTGAACAATAAACTGAAGGAGAAGGGCATCCATATCTTGCTGTCGGCTTTGAACGGTAGTTATCTCTGGGAGATAGCAATCTCGGCACAGCCGCTCCCCACTTGCCCATTACCCTAATGGTACAACAGCGCACAGCTGTTAAAGATGGCTTTTAAATTAGCCAACTTAAAATCAGAGCAGGTCCAGGTTACGGGGGCACAGTTAAATCTGGAGAAAGGGAATGTCCGCTGATCAAAAGAGGACATTATTCCAAATACATAATATTCCATCAGAGTGGAGAGCGCCCTTCCTTCTGCTGTCTCTGTGCAATAAACCTACAGCGATATTTGCCCTGGGCTGTCGCTGGAGTTTATAATCTGACAATAAACTGGTCCCGAGGTGAATAATAAATCCAAGCGACAGCAACAACAGAACGGACCCAGGATGCGGGTTATGATTCCTCTCTGGAGGTGGTAAAATATCGCGCACTGAAGTATTAATTCTGATTCGGACCACAAGTTAGAAAGACTCATTGAAGCAAGGTGAGTCTTTGTGTGGTTTAACACAAGCGTTGTGGAACAGGATGTGGCGTTACATGCTGAATAGGGTGACGTTCAGGTTTATGAGTGTGTTATCAACTGAACATTGCTCAGGGTGTGTTCACTTACTGTTAGAGTCCATAAAATTCAGATGCTCGGATTCCCAGAAACCAGACCCAGGTGTTCTACATCAGGTAGGAACGTGGACTGTATTCGGCGGTGTTATAGAGCTTTAATAAGTGCACTTGTAAAGGCAATATTTCTAATGTTTCTACCATATTAAAAAATGGAGGGTTATGGGGTAGTGTGGGTTTAGTACTTTTTTAAAGATTACATGAGTCGGCACAACATGGAGGGCTGAAGGTCCTGTACTGTGCTGAAGTGGTGGTGGTGTTCTTTGGTTCTATCAATATTATCATTGAAATCGCGCGGCTTTACGGATGTGGGTGTTCGATTATTCTGTATATGTTGTATACCGTGTTTTAATAAGCCCATTTGTAACGGCAGTATTACTAATAATTCTACCATATCAATATTATCATTGAAATTGCACGGCTTTACGGAAAGACGAGGTAGATCCGGCAGTGATATTTATATTAACAGATATTGTGGTAATTTTCACTGGCTGTAGATAAAATTAGCAAATTCTACACTCATTGGGCACTTTACTATGAACGCCCTGCACCTAATAATGTGACCGCTGAGTGCATGTCCGGGGCGCTTCCGCTGCGATTGCCCGTCCACTTCAACGCTGACCACTGCGCTGTATTCGCTGGCATTCGACTAAGACGGGGAGTTGATTGCATTCGCTGTTATTTAGGAGGTGAGGAGATTTTTTCCACTTGTGGTTAGATCCATTGAGTTGAGCCCTTGCTGGGGACATTGAATATCACACGGAGTCTAGACAGGAATGTGGAGAACACGTTTGCTACTGTAGGGGGGAGCTGAAACAGATGAAGATAGATGAGGTTATTTTTCTGAGCTGGAACTAGTGTCTCTTTGAGATTCTCTTCCACAAAGGAAAAGAGAAGCAGAGCTTTCTTTCAATGTGTTTAATTCCGCCGAACACAGATTCTGGACAGACAAGGGAGTGAAGTGTTGCAGACGGTCGCAGGGATGTGTCACTGAGATCACAGTCCTGCTATGTCCTGCTGAGAATGGCGGAACAGGAGTGAGGGGCTGAAAGTCCTGTTACTAATTCAACATACAAGCCGCACACTCAGAGATCAGAGACAAAGTGAATTTAGTTTCTGGTGTTTCTCCATCAATCTCAGACGTGGAACAGTAGATGTATTTGTAAAATAAGGGCAATGCCTGCCAAATTGGCCAGCAGGAAATGATCATAGTTTCATTTGATTCTATGTTGACATGGTGACTTGTTTCCAGTAAGTGAGCAATAAAGTGAAGGGGAAGGGCGTTCTTATCTCGCTGTCGACTTTGACCGGTTGTTATCTCGGCATAGTTGCTGCACAATTGGCCCATTACTGTAATGGACCAACTGCGGACATCTGTTAAAAATGGTTCTTTCTAAACAGGTTGACCTTCAAGTCAGCTCCAGGCATCTGGGACACACTTAGGGAATGTCAATGTTCAAAACGAAACAAAGTATAAATGACTCCAAATGCAGAATATTTTACAAGAGTTGACAGCGCCCTTCCTTCTGCTGTCTCTGTGCAATAAACCCACAGCGATCTTTGCCCTGAGCTGCAGCTGGAGTTTATAATCCGACAATAAACTGGTCACAAGGTGACCAATAAATCAAACGGACGACACCAACAGAACTGAAGCAGGATGCAGGTTGTTCTCCCTCCCTGGAGTAGATCAAATTTTCCACAGAAAGGTCGCGCAATGAAGTGGTACTTTTGGCTCTAACCACATGTTAGAAACGAGTTTTTGCGTTTTTCACTACAAGCGTTGCAGAACAAGGTGTGGCTTAACATGCTGAATAGCCTGAAGTTCAGGTTTATGAGCATGTTACCAACTGAACATTGCTCAGGTTGTGCTCACTTACTGTTAGGGTCTCAGATGCTCGGATTCACTCAAACCAGACTCAGGAGTCCAGCACCAGGTTAGCACAGGGTCTGGACTGGGCTGTGTTATGGTGTTTCAATAACCCAACGTCACTGTAATTATTTCTCGTTTTTCTACCGTATCAATACTATCATTTGCTATTCCAGGGGAAGCTGAAACAGGTGAAGGTAGATGATGTTATTTTTATGAGTTGGAACTGTTTTCAAAGGAAATGAGAAGCAGAGGTTTTTTTCAATGTTTTAGATTCCGCAGGGCACAGTTTCTGGACAGACAAGGGAGTGAGGTGTTCCAGGCGGTCGCACGGATGTCCCACTGCGATCACAGACCGGTTGTGATCATTGGGAATGTCGGAACAGGACTGACGGGGCGAATGTCCGGTTACTAATTCCACACGCTATTTGGGGTGGTAGTAGTGTGTGCTTGGATTTCTCTTCCTCAAATGAAACAAGAAGTAGGGATTATTTTCAGTGAGTTTAATTCCGCAGCGGAGAGATCCTTGACAGACAAGGAAGTGAATTGGTCCAGGCGGTCGCAGGCATGAGTCTCTGAGATAACTGTCCAGCTGTGATCATAGAGAATGGCGGAACAGGACTGAGGGGGTGAATGTCCTGTTACTAATTACACATACCAACAGCGCACTCTAACAAATAAGAAACGTAGTGAAATTAATGTTTTTCCCCATCGTTCTCTGACGAGGAACGGTACAAGTACTTGTAGAATAAATGCGATGTTGGTTGATGTATGTCTGAAGTAAATGGGTTGCCAGGCAAATTCCCCATCGGGATATGATCATAATGTCATATGATTGCTACTGTGTGTATCAGCCTCCACCACTGACTCAGGCAGTGCAGTCCACACACCAAACACTCTCTGAGTGGAAATAACTTCCTATAATATCCCCCTTGAAATCCCCTTACCTTAAAGCCATGTCCTCTTGTGCTGAGCAGTGGTGCCCCGGGGAAGAGGCGCTGGCTATCTACTCTATCTATTCCTCTTAATATCTTGTACAACTCGATCATGTCTCCTCTCATCCTCCTTCTCTCCAAAGAGTGAAGTCCTAGCATCCTGGTAAATCTCCTCTTTACCCTTTCCAATGCTTCCACAGCCTTCCTATAGTGAGGCGACCAGAACTGGACACATACGCCAAGCGGGGCCTAACCAGAGTTTTATAGAGCTGCATCATTACATCGCGACTCTTAAACTCTGTACCTCGACTTATGAAAGTTAACACACCATAAACTTTCTTAACTACCCTATCTACCTGTGAGGCAACTCTCAGGGATCTGTGCACATGTACTCCCAGATCCCTCTGCTTCTCCACACTACCGAGTATCCTGCCATTTACTTTGTACTCTGCCTTGAAGTGTGTCCTTCCAAAGTGTAAAACCTCACACTTCTCCGGTTTGAACTCTGAGAAGTGCTACTTCTCAGCCCATTTCTGCATCCTATCAATGTCTCTCCGTGATTTTCGACAATCCTCTACACTATCTACAACACCACCAACCTTAGTGTCGTCTGCAAACTTGCCAACCCACCCTTCTACCCCCTCATCTAGGTCGTTAATACAAATCACAAAAAGTAAAGGTCCCAGGACAGATCTTTGTGGGACACCACAAGTCACAACCCTCCAATCTGAATGTACTCCCTCCACCACGACTCTCTGCCTTCTGTAGGCAAGCCAATTCTGAATTCCCTGGATCCCATGCCTACTGACTTTCTGAATAAGCCTACCGTGTGAAACCTTGTCAAATGTCTTACTAAAATCGATGTTTGGAGAAGGAAGGAGGAGGATCCGAACGGGATTGCGGCGGGAGCCATCTTGAATTTTTCTCATTCTCATCGGAGTTAAGAGAGGTGGGACTGCGCAGGCGTGTGACGTCGGGCTGTGAAGCGGGGAAGATTTAAAAAGTACACAGCCTTATGCAGTGGGCAGCGTCGTTTTGTGGGTAGCGGAGTGAGGCGGGAGCAGAGAGAAGGCTAAAGGGCTTGGGTTCAATGGGCTTAGGCGGAAGCGGGCGAGGCAAGGTAGGTTTAGGTTTCCGTATTTCCTGTTATTTGAGGAAAGGGGAAGTATGAGTGTGAGGGCAGCTTGTTGTTCTCTGTGTCGGATGTGAGAAGTCCTGGAGTCTCATAGCCTCCCGGACGTCCATATTTGGGCCAAGTGCGCCGAGCTGCAGTTCCGAAGGGACCGTGTTAGGGAACTGGAGTTGCAGCTCGATTGCATTCCTCTGGTCAGGGAGAGTGAGGAGGTGATAGAGAGGAGTTACAGGCGGGTGGTCACACCGGGAACACAGGAGGCGGACAGGTGGATCACTGTTATGAGAGGGAAGGGCAAGAAGCAGGTACTAGTGAATACCCCTGTGGCTGTCCCCATTGACAATAAGTTCTCCTGTTCAAGTACTGCTGGAGGGGGCAACAACAGCTACACCTCTGGCACAGAGTCTGGCCCTGTGGTTCAGAAGGGCAAGGAAATGAAGAGGAAGGCAGCAGAGATAGGGGACTATAGTTAGGGGTCAGACAGACGATTCTGTGGACACTGGAAAGAAACTCAGATGGGAGGAGGAATGTACTGGAGAGTACCGCAGTGGCTGTACCCTTTGACAATAAGTACTCCTGTTTGAGAACTGTTGTGGGTGTGGGGACAGCCTACCTGGGGGAAGCAACAGTGGCCGTACGTCCGGCACAGAGTCCGAAGCTCAGAAGTGTAGGGAAAGTAAGAGGAATGCATTAGTAATAGGAGACTTGATAGTTAGGGGGTCAGATAGGCGATTCTGTGGACGCGATCAGGAGACCCGGATGGTAATTTGCCTCCCTGGTGCCTTGTGCCTATGTTTCTGATCGCGTCCAAGATATCGTGCAGTGGGAGGGAGAACAGCCAGAGGTCGTGTTACATGTAGGTACCAATGACATAGGTAGGAAAAGGGAAGAGGTCCTGAAAGGAGAATATAGGGAGTTAGCAAGGCAGTTGAGAGGAAGAACTGCCAAGGTAGTAATCTCGGGATTACTGCCTGTGCCACGCGGCAGTGACAGTAGAAATGGAACGAGGTGGAGGATAAATGCGTGGCTCAGGGATTGGAGCAGGGGACAGGAATTCAGATTTCTGGATCATTCGGACCTCTTTTGGGGCAGGTGTGACCTGTAAAAACAGGACGGGTTACACTTGAATCATAGGGGGACTAATATCCTTGCGGGGAGATTTGCTAAGGCTACTAGGGAGAATTTAAACTGGAATGGTTGGGGGGTGGGGATCAATTTGAAGAGACTAGGGGAGAGGAGGTTAATTCACAAATAGAGAAAGCTAGTAGACAGTGTGTGAGGGAGGATAGGAAGGTGATAGTGAAGGGGAGCGCTCTGACTGAAGATGTAGGGGAGAAGGAAGGAAAAGATAATGAAGTTGATTGCATTGTTAGGGATAAACGGAGAGGAAGAGGTGGAGAGTTTCTCAAATTGATCTATTTTAATGCTAGGAACATTGTAAGAAAGGTGTATGAGCTTAGAGCATGGATTGATATCTGGAAATATGATGTTGTAGCTGTTAGTGAAACATGGTTGCAGGAGGGTTGTGATTGGCAACTAAGTATTCCTGGATTTCGTTGCTTCAGGTGTGATAGAATCAGAGGGGCAAGAGGAGGAGGTGTTGCATTGCTTGTTAGAGAAAATATTACAGCGGTGCTTTGGCAGGATAGATTAGAGGGCTCATCTAGGGAGACTATTTGGGTGGAATTGAGGAATGGGAAAATGTGTAGTAACACTTATAGGGGTGTATTATAGACCACCTACTGGGGAGCGAGAATTGGAGAAACAAATTTGTAAGGAGATAGCAGATATTTGTAGTAAGCACAAGGTTGTGATTGTGGGAGATTTTAATTTTATACACATAGACTGGGAAGCCCATTCTGTAGAAGGACTGGATGGTTTGGAATTTGTAAAATATGTGCAGGATAGTTTTTTGCAGCAATACATAGAGGTACGGACTAGAGAAGGGGCAGTGTTGGATCTCCTGTTAGGGAATGAGATAGGTCAGGTGACGAACGTATGTGTTGGGGAGCACTTCGGGTCCAGTGATCACAATACCACTAGTTTCAATATAATTATGAAGAAGGATAGGTCTAGACCCAGGTTTGAGATTTGTGATTGGAGAAAGGCTAACTTTGAGGAGATGCGAAATGACTTAGAAGGAGTGGATTGGGA
Source organism: Hypanus sabinus (assembly GCF_030144855.1). Lineage (NCBI taxonomy): Eukaryota > Metazoa > Chordata > Chondrichthyes > Myliobatiformes > Dasyatidae > Hypanus > Hypanus sabinus. The sequence goes on along the minus strand of NW_026781175.1, from coordinate 478,854 downwards.
CAATCTGTTTTTTGCGAAGGATGTAATAGCGAAATGGAGGTCATTTAAAGGTGAAATTTTGAGGGTACAGAATCTTCATGTCTCGGTTAGGTTGAAAGGAAAGGTTAAAAGTTTGAGAGAGACATGGTTTTCAAGGGATATTGGAAACTTTGTTAGGTTCAAGAGAGATAACTACAATAAATATAGGCAGCATGGAGGAGATGGGGTGCTTGAGGAATATAAAGAATGTAAGAAGAATCTTAAGAAAGAAATTAGAAAAGCTAAAAGAAAGTATGAGGTTGCTTTGGCAAGTAAGGTGAAAATAAATCCGAAGGGTTTCTACAGTTATATTAATAGCAAAAGGATAGTGAGGGATAAAATTGGTCTCTTAGAGAATCAGAGTGGACAGCTATGTGTGGAGCCGAAAGAGATGGGAGTGATTTTGAACAATTCTTTGCTATTCACTAAGGAGAAGTATATTGAATTGTGTAAGGTAAGTGAATCACGTAGGGAAGTTATGGAAACTATGACCATTAAAGAGGAGGAATTAAGGAATATAAAAGTGGATCAATCTCCGAGTCCTGCTCAGGATATTCCCTAGGACCTTGAGACAGGTTGGTGTAGAAATAGCAGGGGCTCTGACAGAAATATTTCAAATGTCATTAGAAACGGGGATGGTGCCGGAGGATTGGCGTATTGCACGTGTTCCATTGTTTAAAAAGGGTTCTAACAGTGAACCTAGCAAATATAGGCCTGTAGGTTTAACGTCAGTGGTTGGTAAATTAATGGAAAGTATTCTTAGATATGGTATATATAATTATCTGGATAGACAGGGTCTAATTAGGAAGAGTCAACATGGATTTGTGCGTGGAAGGTCATGTTTGACAAATCTTATTGAATTTTTTGAAGAGATTACGAGGAAAGTTGATGAGGGTAAATCAGCATATGTTCTCTATATGGACTTCAGTAAGGCCTTTAACAAGGTTCCGCATGGAAGGTTAGTTAGGAAGGTTCAATCGTTAGGTATTAATATTGACAAAGTAAAATGGATTCAACAGTAGCTGGATGGGAGATGCCAGAGAGTAACGATGGATAACCACTTGTCAGGTTGGAGGCCGGTGACTAGTGGTGTGCCTCAGGGATCTGCATTGGGTCCAATGTTATTTGTCATATACATTAATGATCCGGATGATGGGGTTGTAAATTGGATTAATAAGTATGCAGATGATACTAAAGTAGGTGGCGTTGTGGATAATGAAGTAGGTTTTCAAAGCTTGCAGAGAGATTTAGGCCAGTTAGAAGAATGGACAGAATGATGGCAGATGGAGTTTAATGCTGATAAGTGTGAGGTACTACATTTTAGTAAGAATAATCCAAATAGGGCATACATCATAAAAGGTAGGGCGTTGAAGAATGCAGTAGAACAGAGTGATCTAGGAATAATGGTGCAAGGTTCCCAGAAGGTGGAATCTCATGTGGATAGGGTGGTGAAGAAAGCTTTTGGTATGCTGGCCTTTATAAATCAAAGCATATTGTACAAGAGTTGTGATGTAATGTTAAAATTGTACAAGGCATTGGTACAGTTCTGGTCACCGAATTATAGGAAAGATATCAAAGAAATAGAGAGAGTACAGAGAAGATTTATTGGAATGTTACCTGGGTTTCAGCACCTTAGTTACAGGGAAAGGCTGAACAAGTTAGGTCTTTATTCTTTGGAGCATGAAAGGTTGAGAGGTGACTTGATAGAGATATTTAAAATGATGAGAGGGATAGATCGAGTTGACGTGGATAGGCTTTTTCCATTGAGGGGAGGGGAGATTCAAACAAGAGGAAATGATTTGAGAGTTTAGGGGCAAAAGGTTAAGGGCAGCACGAGGTGCAATTTCTTTACTCAGTGCGTGGTATTTGTGTGGAACGAGCTTCCAGTAGAAGTGGTAAAGTCAAGTTTGGTATTGTCAATTAAAATAAAATTGGATAGGTATATGGACAGGAAAGGAATGGAGGGTTATGGGCAGAGTGCGGGCCACTGGGACTAGGTGAGTGTAAGCGTTGGCACAGACTAGAAGGGCCAAGACGGCCTGCTTCCGTGCTGTAATTGTTATATGGTTATCTGGTTAAATATAGATCACATCCACTGCACTACACTCATCTATATGCCTGGTCACCTCCTCAAAGAACTCAATCAGGCTTGTTAGTCACGATCTGCCCTTCACAAAGCCATGCTGATTGTTCCGGATCAGACCGTGATTCTCTAAATGCCCAGTCATCCTATCTCTAAGAATATTTTCCAACAGCTTTCCCACCACAGACGTAACGTAAGGCCCACAGGACTATAATTACCCGGACTATCCCTACTCCCTTTATAGAACAAGGGGACAATATTTGCCTCCCTCCAATACTCCGGTACCATTCCCGTGGACAACGGGGACATAACGATCCTAGCCAGAGGATCAACAATCTCTTCCCTCGCCTCGTGGAGCACCCTGGGGAAGTAGAAGAGGAGCAGCGTCAAGCCCGGGGACTTTACCTCCCCAATGTATTTTAACAACCTCAACACCTCCTCTCACTTAATATCAACATGCTCCAGAACATCAATCTCACTCATATTGTCCTCACCGTCATCAAGTTCCCTCTCATTGGTGAATACCGAAGAGAAGTATTCACTGAAGCGTTCGCTCACTTCCACAGCCTCCAGGCACATCTTCCCACAATTATCTCTAATCGTTCCTACCTTCATTCCTGTCATCCTTTTGTTCTTCACATAATTGAAGAATGCCTTGCAGTTTTCCCTTAACCTACTCGCCAAGGCCTTCTCATGCCCCCGTCTTGCTCTTCTCAACCCCTCCTTAAGCTCCTTTCTTGCTGCCCTATATTCCCCAAAGGACCCATCTGATTCTTGCTTCCCAAACCTCATGTATGCTGCCTTCTTCCACATGACTAGATTTTCCACCTCACTTGTCACCCATGGTTCCTTCACCCTACCATTATTTATTTTCCTTAACAGAACAAATTTATCCCTAACAACCTGCAAGAGATCCTTAAACATCGACCACATGTCCATTGTACATTTCCCTGCGAAAGCATCAACCCAATCTACACCCGCAAGTTCTAGCCTTATAACCTCATAATTTGCCCTTCCCCAATTAAAAATTTTCCTGTCCTTTCCGATTCTATCCATTTCCATGATAATGCTAAATGCCAGGGAGCGGTGATCACTGTCCCCCAGATGCTCACCCACTGAGAGATTTGTGACCTGACCCATTTCGTTACCTAATACTGGATCTAATATGGCATTCCCCCTAGTCAGCCTGTCAACAGACTGTGACCGGAATCCGTCCTGGACACACTTAACAAATTCTTCCCCATCTAAACCCTTAGAACTAAACAGGTGCCAATCAATATTAGGGAAGATAAAGTCACCCATGATAATCCTGTTATTTTTGCACCTTTCCAAAATCTGCATCCCAAACTGCTGCTCAGTATCTCTGCTGTTACCAGGGGGCAATAGAATACCACCAATAGAGTAACTGCTCCCTCCCTGTTCCTGACTTCCACCCAGACTTACTCAAAAGAGGACACTGCGATATTACACACCCTTTCTGTAGTTATAATAGTATCCTGTACCAGTAATGACATCCCACCTCTATCCCTTTTAAAGCACTGAAATCCAAGAATATTGAGAATCCATTCCTGCCCTGGTGCCAGCCAAGTCTCTGTATCGGCCACTATATCATAATTCCATGTACGTAACCAAGCTCTCAGTTCATCACCTTTGTTCCTGAGGCATATTGTATTGACGTACACGTACTTTAGCCCTTCTACCTTACTAAGTTTACACCCTTTTTTTCTGCTTCTCCTTCCTCAGAGATATGTTAGATCTGGCTTTACTCCATGCACTTCTTCCACTGTTCTAACGGTCCGGGTCCCATCCGCCTTGCAAATTAATTTAAACCCTCCCGAACCCTGCTGGCAAACCTACCTCCAAGGATGTTGCTCCCCCTCGGGTTCAGGAGCAACACATACAATCTCTACCGGTCCCAAATTCCCCAGAAGAGAGCCCAATTATCCAAAAATATAAAACCCTGCCCCTTGCACCCTCAGCCACGCCTTCAACTGCCATCTCCTCCAATTCTTAACCTCACTATCACGGAGCAATAGCAGCCATCCTGAGAACGCCACCCTTAAGGTCCTGTTCTTCAGCCTTCTGCCTAGTTCCAGAATCTCACACTTCAGGACCTCATCCCTCTTCCTGCCTATGTTGTTGGTACCAACATGTGTCACGACTTCTGGTTACTTTCCCTCTCGTCCCAGGATGTCATGCACCCGGTCAGAGACATCCCGGACCCTGGCACCCGGGAGGCAACAAACCTTGCGCGTGTCATTCTCACATCCAGAAAATCTCCTGTCTGCTCCCCTGAGTCTCCAATGATGTCAGCTCTCCTCCATCCCATCCTTCTGCACCACAGGGTCAGACTCAGTGCCAGAGGCCCTGTTACAGTGGCTCACACCTGGTCGGTCGTCCCCGCCAACAGTATCCAGGACGGTAAACATATTATTCAGGGGAGTGGCTACAGGGGTGCTCTGCACTACCTGTCTACTCTCCTTCGCTTTCCCCCCTCGGACTGTCACCCAAACAACCTGCTTCAGGCAGCCTAGGTGTGACAACCTTCCTGTAGCTCTCATCTATGACTGCCTCATTCTCCCATATGAGTTGAAGGTAATCCAACTGCTGCTCCAGATTCCTCACATGGTCTTCCAGATGGACCAGCAGCGAGCACTTCTGGCAGATGTCACTCTGCGGGAGAGTGGAGTTTCCCCAAGACTGCCACATCTCACAAGAGAGGCACATCACCGTCTCAGGAGGCATTGAAAAGACTACCTGGGAACAAGCTCGCCCTCCACCTCTTCTCGTTGAAGCCTCCCGAGTCAAACCCTCAAAGCTCCGCTCCTTCAATGGCCCACTCACTCACTGGCCGCTTTCCACTAGAACTCCCTTCAGAATTTCCAAAGAAGCAACTCAGGCTGTCTAATATTTCCTCACCGTTGTAATGGGGGATATTTATTTTGTTTTCCATGTACAGAGGTTGAGTGAAAATCTTGTCTTCGGTATTGTCCACACAGATCAATACATTGCAGCAGTACATTGAGGTAAAACAAATCATTCTGGTTACAGAGAAAGTTCAGTGCTGGTAGATGTGTGGTGCAAGGTCACATCGATTTAGACTGTGAGGTCAGAAGTCCACTCATCACGCTGTTTGCTTCTAACAGCAGAATGGACACCGTCCTTGAGCCCGGTGGCATGTTTCTGTTTTATTTTATCTTCGACCCTGTGAAGCATTAGAAGTGAGAAGTGTTCAGGGTTGTAGGGAGCTTTCCTTATGTTGGCTGCTTTACTGAGGCAGTGGGAAGGGTAGAGAGAGTCAATGGAGGAGAGGTTGGTTTCTATGATGTGCTCAGCTGTGTCCACAGTTCTCCGCTATTTCATTCAGTTAAAGGAAGAGCGGTAGCCGTATGAAGATGTGAAATGCCGGGGTGGGATACGTTGTGTGGTGCATTGATAAAGTGTGTAGAGTAGAAAAGGACATACACCAAAGTTCCTATTGTTTGTTCTGGCTTTGTTAAATTGGATTCTGTTATCTACTAGTGAATACTATTATTTCAGGATCTGTGTATTGCTGGAGGACCATCAGAGATTGCCCTTGATCAACGATCTTTTTCAACCTCTGCCCAGCCTGTATCCCGTCACTTCAATGATATATATGAACCATTTTTGTTCAACCACTGTCCCGCCTGTATCCTCCTCCTCAATGATATATATATCAACCTTGTTCAACCTCTGTCCAGCCTGTATCCTCCAACTCAATGATATATATCAACCATCTTGTTCAACCTCTGTCCAGTCTGTATCCCACCACTTCAATGATATATATCAACCGTCTTGTTCAACGTCTGTCCAGTCTGTATCCCACCACTTCAATGATATATATGAACCGTGTTGTTCAACCTCTGTCCAGACTGTATCTCACTACCTCAATGATATATATCAACCGTCTTGCTCAACGTCTGTCCAGTCTGTATCCCACCACTTCAATGATATATATGAAACATCTTGTTCAACCTCTGTCCAGCCTGTATCCCCCACCTCAATGATATATATCAACCATCTTGTTCAACCACTGTCCAGTCTGTATCCCACGATCTCAATGATATATATCAACCAGCTTGTTCAACCTCTGTCCAAACTGTATCCCATCACCTCAATGATATATATCAACCATCTTGTTCATCCTCTGCCCAGTCTGTATCCCACCACCTCAACGATATGTATCAACCATCTTGTTCAACCTCTGTCCAGTCTTCATTGTGACGTATTTTATCTCATTTATTTATTTCTGAAATCGGTGTTTGTTACCTGGAAGTACCAGAGGATTTATTGAATACAGCATGAGCTAGGGTAAAGACAGCCACTACAATTTTAGTTTCAATGTTACCAAATGGCCGCTGAGTTGATCTTTGCCAGACGGAACTCCCAGTATTTACAGTTGAGTCTGATATTTCCTGTTTTGGTGATGTTTGGAGAGGCAATTCCCCTGTTCCCAGGAACAGCCACAGGATCTGCAGGGAGTGGTGCACATTTTTCTCTCTCTGGTCCCTGCCCCTCACTGAGAGTTAGTGGCCTTGGGAGCAGATGTAACTGACTGATAGTGGGGCAGGAAGGATGTTGTGTTCATCAGATCGGAGAGCAACTTGGACAGTCTTATTCTGATACAGGGTCTCTTTCCACAAATCTAATCTGATGAAACAAGAGTCCAGCACTATTATTTCAATTTTATATTAAAAGCGTTTTATTCCTGTTGGCCTACAGGAAATGTGATAGCCAATTGTGCTGGGCAAGACCTCAATTAACAATAAGATAATGATAAATTGAGTTCAGTTTAGCTGCTGGAGACAATATAAAACGTATCCCCGGTGTCTGTTGACTCACGCCCTGGTTTTACAGCCCGATCATTGGTCCAGTCAGATTATCATGAGGCTCCTGTTCTTCCATGGGTTGATGGCGTGTTAGTTTTTGAACTCTGATTGGCCGAAACACTGCATCATATTACCGGAGCAAGGGGTCCTGGGAGAGTTGCTGTTCAGGCTGTAATCTTTGGAAACTACTACCGTGTTCTCATTCTCAAGTATTTTGCCGCACGAACGGTGTTTGTTACATAGAAATAGCAGAGGATTTGTTTAATGCAGGATAAGGTAAGGTAAAGACAAACATTACAATTTTAGTTTCAACGTTATAAAATAGCCATTGTTTTAATGTTATATTAAGACACTTTACAAGAGGCTGTCAGGGTAGCAGTCTGTCAACTGTTTTAATTCAAGTTGGATAATGCAACAGGACAATGATCCGAAAGACAAGAGTAAATCGATAGGAGAGTGATTTCAAAAGAAAATTTCGTTTTTGGAATGTCCGCGTCAAAATCCTATCGTTAATCCCATAGGGATGTTGTTGTATAGCTGAAGCAACAGTTCAGGCAAGGAATCCCACCAATATCCCAGAGTTGAAGCAGTTTTGTAACGCGAAATGGCCTAAAATTCCTCCAAGTCGATGTGCTTTAAGATCAACATTTACCAGAAGCACTTGGTTGAAGTTATTGCTGTACAGGGTGTGGGGGTGGGTGTGGTCGCACCAATTATTGAAAACCAAGGTTCACAGACTTATTTTGAACAAGTACATGTAAAATTGAATCATGTTAATCTTGTCATAACGAGACTCAGAGCGTTTAAAATTGAACCCGTTTCTTACTTTTTCGGTCATTTTTGGAGGGCCTCATTCTGCATGTCAGAATAACAGCGCATGTGACCAGTAGGGAGTGGTAAACATTTATATCGTTCTCTGTTCACCGTTGCTCAGTGAGAGTTAGTGGACCATGACCACATGTAACGGACTGATTAAGTGGTGGGGAGGATCTGTGAGCATTGACTGTGTGTACTGAATAATTCCTGTGTTGGAATGCAGGGAAAACTAATGATGATCCCTTGTCCCATCTGGTTCCATCTGCTCATTCCCCATGCAACTTGTTTAAACCCTGTCCAGCCTGTATCCCACCAGCTCAATAATATGTATCAACCACCTTGTTCAACCCCTGTCCATTCTGTATTTCAGCACCTCAATGATATATCTCAAAATTCTTGTCAATTTCTGACCAGTCTGTAATCAGTAATTACAATCTTATTTGCAACATTGCAAATTCGAAATGTTAATCTTGACAGCATTTAAATTTGAGTCAGGTACTTTATTTTTTTGTCATTTTTGGAGAGCCACTTTCTCCGTTACCAGGGTAACAGCCCATGTGAATTGCAGGGAGTGGTGCTCATTTTTATCGCTCTCTGGTCACGGTCACTCAGTGAGAGACAGATGTAACAGACTGATACTGGGGTGGGGAGGATGTTATGAGCATTGACCCTATCGACGGATCTATCCCTGTGTTGGAATGAAGAGAAAACTAATGAATATGGGCATTACATTTCTACAACTTTGTTCAGGCCGTCAGAAACGTCTTGTAATCAGTCAATAGCTGTGCATAATTTAAAGTAAAAAGAGAGATTATTGGACACATTCAGCAGTTCGGGCAGCATTTTAGACAGTCCCAGTTCAGATACTGGGTCTTCCACAGTTTCTCTTTCCACAAAGCTAATCTGGTGAAAAGTGTTTCCTGCCCTACTATTTCAATTTTATACTAAAAATATTTTATTCCTGTTAGCCTACAGGAAATGTGATGGCCAATTGTGCTGGACAAGACCTCAGTTAACAAATAAGAAAATAATAAATTGAGTTCAGTTCAGCTGCAGGACACAATGTGAAACGTATCCCTAGTGTCTTGTGACTCTCGCCCAGGTTATCCAGCCCAATCATTGGTCCATTCAGATGACCATCAGGTTCCCGTCGGCCATAGGTTGATGGAGTGTTAGTTTCTGAACTCTGATTGGCAGAACCACTGCATCATTATACCGGTAACAAGGAGTCCTAGTGTTGAGGTCTGGGCTCTAATCCTTAGTACTTATACAGATGGGACACGATGTTCCTCCTTCCAAATGAATCAGAAGTCTCGGGCATCTGGACATTGGTTGTGGGTATATCCCTGAATACACCACTTGCTGTGAGATGTGTGGACGATTTGCGAGGTTTCTGGCGTCTGTAAGTGACAGGTTCAGCTGTGTGACCCTGTGAGGTTGGGTCATGGGATATCATAGTTTTAGATTCAAGTAAAATGGACCGGAGGGTCAATTTGCCCAGGTTAATGAGGTGTTGAGCGAGTATTTCTGATCTGGGTGATCATTGTTCAAACCGTGTTTGTAAATTCCCCCTCACTGTCACACGCCTGCCAGACAGTGGAAATCTAACAGAAACTCAAGATGCTGGAGATCTGCAGTAAAAACTGAAAAAGTTTGAAGTAATTGTGACGAAACGTGTAAACCTGAATCGTCAAATTTGTTCCTCTCCCCACAGCTGTTCCTGACCCGCTGAGTGTTCCTGGTAATTCCAGTTTCCTTTTATTACATTCACCCTGGACTGGTTTATATTTCCTGAATTGGACCTGGTTTAAACTGGCAATGTAAATAGCTCGTGCTGTGATAATCGTACAGTAAACAAACCATAGCTTCTCGCACTAAATTGTTCTGGTATCAATTTGTCTGTTGTTCCTGGGAATCTGTTCAGTGTAGATGTTGCTAACAAGGTTCACATGAATAATCTCAGGAATGATCGGCTTTATGTATGAGGAGCATTTGATGTTTCTGGATCCTTGCTCAATGGAGTTCAGAGGGGCGGTGGTGGTGGTGGGGGGATGTATGTTAAAGTAAACCTACCGAATGCTGAAAAGCTTGGTTACAGTGGCTATGGAGAGGATGTTTCCATTGGACAGAGAGTCTGTGATCTGACAGCACCGTCTCAGAATAAAGACGCCTACCTTTAAAATTGTGATGACAGACAGACTTACATTCAGACTGACAGACTTTATTGATCCTGAGGGAAACTGGATTTCGTTACAGCCGCACTAACCAAGAACAGAGTAGAAATATAGCAAAATAAAACCAGAAATAATTAAATAATAAGAAGTAAATTATGCCAGTGGAAATAAATCCAGGACCAGCCTATTGGCTCAGGGAGTCTGACACTCCGTGGGAGGCGTTGTAATGTTTGATGGCCACAAGTAGGAATGACTTCCTATGACGCTCAGTGTTACATCTCGGTGGAATGAGTCTCTGGCTGAATGTACTCCTGTGCCTAACTGGTACATTATGGAGTGGATGGGAGTCATTGTCCAAGATGGCATGCAACTTGGACAGCATCCTCTTTTCAGACACCACCGTCAGAGAGTCCTGTTCCACCCCCACAACATCACTGGCCTTACGAATGTGTTTGTTGATTCTGTTGGTGTCTGCTACCCTCAACCTTCTGCCCCAGCAAACAACAGCAAACACGATAGCACTGGCCACCACAGACTCGTAGAACAACCTCAGCAGCGTCCGGCAGATTTTAAAGGACCTCAGTCTCCTCAGGAAATAGAGACGGCTCTGACCGTTCTTGTAGACAGCCTCAGTGTTCTTTCACCAGTCCAGTTTATTATCAATTCGTATCCCCGGGTACTTGTAATCTTCCACCATCTCCACACTGACCCTTTGGATGGTAACAGGGTTCATTGGTGCCTTGACGCTCCTCAGGTCCACCACCAGCTCCTTAGTTTTTTTTTCACATTAAGCTGCAGATGATTCTGCTCGCACCATGTGTCAAAGTTTCCCACCGTAGCCTTGTACTCAGCCTCATCTCTCTTGCTGATGCATCCAACTATGGCAGAGTGATCAGAAAACTTCTGAAGATTGCAAGACTCTGTGCAGTAGTTGAAGTCTGATGTGTAGATGGTGAAGGGAAAGGGGGGCAGGACAGTCACCTGTGGAGCCCCAGTGCTGCTGACCACTCTGTCTGACACACAGTGTTGCAAATGCACGTACTGTGGTCTGCCAGTCAGGTAATCAATAATCCATGACACCAGGGAAGCATCAGACTGCATCACTGTCAGCTTCTCACCCAGCAGAGCAGGGCGGATGGAGTTGAACGCACTGGAGAAGTCAAAAAACATGACCCTCACAATGCTTTCCGGCTTGTCCAGGTGGGCATAGACACGATTCAGCAGGTAGACAATGGCATCCTCAACTCCTAGTCGGGGCTGGTAGGCGAACTGGAGGGGGTCTAGGTGTGGCCTAACCACAGGCCGGAGCTGCTCCAGAACAAGGCAGTCCAGCGTCTTCGTGATGCGGGAGGTCAATGCCACCGGTCCGCAGTCATTGCAGCCACTGGAGCGCGGCGTCTTCGGTACAGGGACGAGACAAGACGTCTCCCACAGCCCAGGATCCCTCTGGAGACTCAGGCTCAGGTTGAAGACATGTTGAAGTACCCCACATAGCTGGGGGGGGGGCACAGGCTTTGAGCACCCTGGGGCTGACACCATCCGGGCCTGCAGCCTTGCTTGAGGAAAATCTCTTCAGCCAAAGGATGGCTGCTGTGTGGAAACTGTTGCCACAGAGGGTGGTGGAGACTGCCCTTTGCGCATATTTATGGCAGATTTAAATATGTTCGTGATTCCTCAGTAGCAGGATGAAGGCAGGAATATGGTGTTGGAATAAAAATCATGTTTGAATGGTGGAGCAGACTCGGTGGACAGAATCACCTAATTCTCCTCCTACATCTTGTGTCGGACCATAACTGAATGATGACCCCTTCGTATCCCATATCAGGCATTGGGAAGTGCGAGGGGAAATTTCAGATTTCTTCTTTGTGATCTTCAACATTTAACTTCGATAAACGGAAATAGCTTTTTTCTCCTTTGTATTGTTAATGTGCTTTATTATCTGTCTAGTTAAAGTTAGACATGTGGTGAGAGACTTATTGGAAGAAAAACCGCAACTGGAAGGGAACCACGACTGAAAACGAGGGAACAGCAAGAAGTGAACCAGTCCGAAGACTGAGAGCATCAACTGGACAGAACCCTCCTGACTCAGAGTTTCCATTGATTCGGTCAGCATAAAATCTGGTGAGTCTCATTTAGTTAAACACTGATCATTTAGACATTACATATCTATACAATGGAAGGTAGGAAATAGTTGGAATGAGACTGAGTGTGCCAGGTATTCCTCTGTCAGACCCAGCTGCAATCACTCCAAGTCTGGTAAAGTGTTGTCAGCAGCCCAGCTCTTTAAAGCCACTCACATTCCCTCAGTGTTTGCTCATTTCAAGCTTTTGCGTGTTTTGAAGTAGTTTTTGGTCAGTTCTGAGTGGGGAGAGGGAATGTCTGCGGTTTGTTTATACTTACTGTCTTTCAGAAATGTAATTGCTGGAATTTAATTTGTGCCGACTTACTAACCATACCCTGTACCTTCGCAACCAAATTATCGATATACACGACAAGTAGGAATAGGTGTAACCCCGGGAACTTCACTAAGCGCGGAACTCAAGTCCAAGTAACAGCTTCTCACCGTCAACTTCTGCTTCCTAACAATCATCTGTTTGCAGACTCTGGGGCCCTGTAACAAACTCAATGTTAACAGCAAGATTAGACAGTAACTAATACAAAGAGGAACTTGCTGCTTCCTGTGAGGACGCGTATCATGTCCGATCCAAAGAGAAAATCCTCCGTCATTTACAACTTGATTTGCCTCGGGATCCATCCTTCCCGGTACGCTGCGTCCGATAATCCGTAATCCCCCAACCTCCCCCCACCCCGCCAATAGCCCCACATCCTTCCCATCGTTCACCCCACAATCAAACCCGTGGACAGATTCCCTTCACCCACATCCACACTCTCAACTTGGGTATCATAACTAACTGATCATACATTCCCGGCTCGGGCGCAAAACTGAAACCAGGCCTGCAGCACTGGCGACCCCGGACACCCCAGATGACTGGTTCAGTTCCGGCCCTTAACCACTGCAACCGACCTTCGATTTACACAAACCCGAGATAAGCCCCTTCCTCACCGCCGCCCGATCAGGAGAACCGACGTCATCCGCTGGGTTCGGCACTGTGCTCTGATCTGCAGGAGGTCCCCACCGCGCCACCTGTGACAGGATGTCGGACGGACAACACAGAGCGTTCGGGTGTCGGTTCTTTTACTGTGACATCCTCCAAACTTCACATTAACTCCATCCAGCCGACTCTGGGCGAACTTCAACGAGCAAGAAGTAAATCCCTGTCAGCGATCAGCTGTCTGAATGATTCGCTCACTGTCGTGGTGGTTTAGATTACCGGGAGACAAGGACAGCAGGGACGAGAGGTCTTCTGTTAACTGATATTAATCTGTGTTTCCCCTGCTGGCAATTCCTGTTTACAGTCGTAAAACTGTTGTTTATGAAAATACTAAACAACGAAACACTGCACTGACCGAACCACCTCAAATCAGATCACCCTGGAAACTCTTCCCCAGAAACATTCTGGGCTTTGTGACCCAACTCGAGACAGGCGCCACACCGCCCACTCAACGGACAACATGGCAGAGCAGGGCACCTGGCAAGGGACCTTACATCACACAACATCGGATTCAGTGATGGAACCCGTTACGTTTCTTTCGTTCTTCCCCTGAAATCATTAAAACCTCCACTAAACAACTTTTGAATAGAAGCTCTCACCCACACGTGACGTCACTCTGGTGCCCCCAGACAAAGCCATAAAATATTAGAGTAGAATTTGGCCATTTGCCCCATCTGACATCGCGTGCGCAGTTCCTTGCATCTGAGGGTTTGTTTCTCGTGGTTGTGCAGTTTAATCTTTCTTCCGTTCAGATCAGGGAGTGAGAACCGTAGATGTCACGTCCTCGCATTGTGGGTGGGCTTTCTTTTTTCCTTGACTCCATTCCATTGCTACGGATTGCCGAAGAGAGCAAATGTCTCCGGGTATATAACCCTAATAATGCAAGAAGGAAGCCTTTCCATTTTTACCGGCTTCTCAAACATTTGTACACTTCAGCGAATTCTTCCCCTAGAAGTTCCAGAGCAGAAGCTCAGTCTGTCTAATATTGCCACACAATTAAAGTGGAGACTCGTTTATTATTCTCATGTGCAGAGGGACAGTGAAAAAACTTGTCATGCATACATTCCAGCTGGAGAGAGAGCAGGACAAATTGCTGAAGATACTGGCTGGATTAGAAATGAAAATTCGACTGTACTCTTTTCCATAGATGCTGCCTGGCCTGCTGAGTTCCTCCAGCTTTTTGTGTGTGTTCTTTTATATGCCGTGTCAGGTTTTGTAAAATGTGCAGGACAGTTACAGATTTCGTCAAACGGATTATTATATTTGTGTTCAAGATTTAAATTCCAAAGAGTTTTGTTTTCAAGAACATTAGACTGAAATGTTTTGTTCTTCTTTGTATTGTTAACGTGCTTCGTTATCTCTCTGATTAAAGTTAGACCTGTGCTAAGGGATTTATTGGATGAAAAGCCCACAACTGGAAACAAAGAAGAACTGAAGACGAGGGAACAGCAATAATTGAACAAGCCGAAGACTGAGAGCACCAACTGGAGAAACCCCACTGGCTCAGAGTTACCCTTCAGTCAGTCAGGAGAAAGTTTGGTGAGTCTCATTCACTCAAATACTCGTCCTTTAGACATTACATGTCTGTACTAAGGAAGGTCGGAATTAGTTTGGGTGTGACTGAATGTGCCCAGAAGTACCAGTTATACTTCTGTCAGACCCAGTTGCAATCACTCCAAATTGGGAAAACATTTTCACAGACTAATGTACAATGGAACTGCGAAGGTCGCTTCAGAAAGGGGAAGAATGTTCAGAGAAAAAAAACGTGGTTCACAAGAGATTAGAACATTTAGGCAAATGGAAAAAAGAAGCAACATTCAAGCAAGGCTCTAGAGAATTATAAGGCAGCCTTGAAGTAGCTTAAGAACTGATTTGTGGTCAAAGTGAACTTGGGAAGTCCTTGGGAAGTAGGATGAAGGAAAGTGCAAGGCGTTATACATGTGGGTGAAGAAGAGGAGGGTGAATAGATCGAGGGTAGCAAAGGAGGAAATGTACCAGGAGGATGCGGTGATAGGCGAGGTGCTTAATGAATGCTTTGTTTCAGAGTTACCAATGAGATGGACAGTGATTGTGACGTAGCATAGTAGCATGGCAGTGTTCAGAAAGAGGAGTTGTTGAAGCATCCAGTATATACCACTTTACGACAGGAAGTGAGGGAGGAGTTTACAAGGACATTGGCAATGATATTTGTGTCCTCTCTGGCCACAGGCGTAGTAATCATTAGAGGATGGCATATCTTGTTCTGTAATTCAATAAACGTTATATATATATAATCCTGGGGATTATAGACCAGTGAGCATCACATCAGTGCTGGGCAAACTCTTGGAATGGTTACTTGGGAAGAGGAATTTTGAGCATTTGGAGAAATATTATCTTACTACGGGTTGCCACTTCGGCGTTTTGATGGTGAGTGGCGAAAAAGGTAGGGGAGGTGCCAGAAATAGCTTTCCACAATATGTGACAGTCATGCAATGACATTTGGATCGACAGATTCTGATCAGGAGACGCCATGGCATTGTGCATGTAAAATTGTGTTTAACAAGACTTCTTAAGTTTTTTGAAGATAAGTGTCAATGGGGGTGCGGGAATGGATGTTGTACATTGAACTACAGTAAAGCCTTTGACAAGGTGCCACATGAAAGCTCGGTCTGGAAGATAAGTTCACATCTGGGCCAGGGAGATAAAGTTAGATGGATTCAGGATTGCCTTGAAGGTAGTAAGCAAAGAGGGGTGTTTGAAGGATTTTCCTTGAAGAGGGACCGCAAGGCTACAAGTTGGGATATTTGATATTCGTTATTTGAAAGCAATGATTTGAATACAAATGCACAAGCCTTGACCAGTAAGTTCACTGATGACACAAAATTAATAGATGGTGTTCATGATGAAGATTATTGTAGCTTATACGGGATCTGAATGGGTAAAGCAGTGGTAAACAGATTGCAAATTTCAACATGAGCAGCATGGGTTTCACGCAGAGTTTTGTGATGATGTGGAGGGACCTGTCAAAGGAAGTGGAAGAGGCAACACAATTGTATAATTCCAGAAGCAGTTGGGATATGAAGATGGAGTGAGGAGGCCAGTAGGGAAATGGGCTCAAAACAGGAAATTAGGACCATGTCTGTGGGCAATATGGTTAGCACTTTCTCATTGGGCTGAAGGGTCTGTATCTGTGCTCTGTTGCTGTGTGACTCTGTCAGAAGGATGCACCAGATATCACTGGACAGACATACAGACATGGTGTGGAAGTTGATGGAAAAGGGGAATGGTTGGTCCTTAAGCCAACTCCTGTTCTGATACAGGGGATGTAGGCTCTGTCATATTTATAAAGTAATCGTGTCTCTGACTCACTATCTGTTTGTGTGTCATTTAGACCATCACCCGCAGGTGGAGCTTTTCTACACCGGGAACAAAGAGTAAACAAGGAAACAACAACCAGGATTCGTCAGTCGGAATCAAAATGGCTACAGGTATGATAACAGGGATCTTTATAATTAAACTTCCGTCGTGTTTGTGCACAATAGTTCAGATGAAGTAACTGACACAGATGCTAACGGGCACAGAAAAGTTTCATCGAACAGGGTCATCGAACCCCATGGAAAAGTGGTCTTGAATAATCGATCGATTTAACAGTTCCAGTGCAGGGGCCTGTCACCGGTAATGGTGGAATTTCTCAGGTCACCGTGCAAATCTTCACCTGAGTGGAAGCAGCAGGGTATCCTGAATCAGGTGGCTGAGTGTAAAACACCCACAAAAATATGTTGTTTGTTACGTTAAAGTCCAGGTTCACGGATTGTTGCACATCAGGGCCTGTTCAGAGGTGAAAGACATCTCCAACTTTCATTCATAAAATTCAGAGCCAGATGATTGGAGCATTTCCGGGATTTCAGGAATTGTGTGATAACACAGCATTTCAGGTTTTGATAGGATAGCTGTCAACTTCCCCTTGGTTTTGTTGACGGCTGCGCCAAGGAGATGAAAGGAGTTTCCGATATCTGTTTTCTGTAGCCCAACCGAGAACATTGCCAACGGTCAGAATTTCTGACGATCAGCAAACAGCTCATTGTAGGTAAATTTGTGGTGTGTTTCAGAGTTTTAACACCCCAGTGAATGTCTAGGCTGTGGACAAATGGTGAACGTCATTTTCTCAAAAGACGTTTAAGGAGCTTCAATGCTGATATGCTGAAATGATTTTCTCTGAGGCAGAAAATGTTCTCATCCGTTTCAATCTTTTGTAAATGGAATATTCAATCTGCAATCTGTCAAGTACTAATACATCCTTTCTGTAGTATTGGTACCAGAACTGGTCCAACCAACAGTTTATTACCTTGTCACAAGAGATCTCTGTGCCTGCATTCTGCTCCGCAGCTAATGATGGCAAGCTTGCCAGATGTCCACTTGGCACATTGTCGCCTGCAATCCTGTGGCTGATCTGTGTGTGACCCTGTGGAAGGGACAGTGTGCGTAGCTTGGTAATGGTCAGTCCGTGACCAAGGGGACAGGACACCGTGCGCCTCGAGGTAATGGTCAGTCTGTGACCCAGGCGACAGGACAGCGTTCGCCTCGAGGTAATGGTCAGTCTGTGACCCAGGCGACAGGACAGCGTTCGCCTCGAGGTAATGGTCAGTCTGTGACCCAGGCGACAGGACAGCGTTCGCCTCGAGGCAATGGTCAGTCTGTGACCCAGGCGACAGGACAGCGTTCGCCTCGAGGCAATGATTAGTCTGTGAACCAGGGGACAGGACACTTTGACACAGCAGTCGGAGAGTATGTGATTTAGGGGATCTGGCAGTGTGTAATCCGGAGGCTGATCTGTGAGTGACGCTGGTGACTGAACAGTTTGTGATCTAGGGAGAATTTGCTTGTGGAAAATAATTCCAGTGATATTTCCCGGTATCAACTGACACCATTGCATTAAGACCCCGGGTTATCAGTGTGTTCAACTACTGCATAGCCAGTGATCAGTATTATTGTGTCCATCCTGTTCTGTATCTGGGAGTGGATGTGTTTGGTCACCGGCTTATTGCGATGGTCCCCTGGCAGGAAGTGTAGATCACATTCACCAGCACTGTCCCACTCCAAATCGGGTCAGCGAGAGTCCAGGCTCCATTGCTAGATGACTCTGTGTCTGTTCTCGCTAGAATTTCGAAAGATGAGGGAGGGGAGATATCATTGAACCCTTTCGAATGTTGAGTTGCCTAGACAGAGTAGATTTTGAAAGATGTTTCCAATAGTGGGGTAGTCTAGTGTAAGAGGGCTCAGCCTCAAGATAGAGGATCATCCATTTAAACAGAAAGTTCTTTAGGCAGAAGGTGGCGAATTTGTGGAATTTGTTACCACAGGAAGCTGTAGAGACCGGGTCATTGAGAGTATTTAAGGCAAAGATCCGTAGGTTATTGATTGGAGAAGGTATCAAATGTTACGGGAAGAAGGCCGAGAATTAGGGTTGAGGAGGGGAAAGAA
Source organism: Hypanus sabinus (assembly GCF_030144855.1). Taxonomy (NCBI): domain Eukaryota; kingdom Metazoa; phylum Chordata; class Chondrichthyes; order Myliobatiformes; family Dasyatidae; genus Hypanus; species Hypanus sabinus. The sequence continues at coordinate 460,340 of NW_026781175.1, read as the reverse complement.
AGGATCAGCCATGAATGAATGGCGGAGCATATTCAATGAGCCAAATGGCTTGCTTCTGTACCTATGCCTTATGATCTTATTGTAGCCACCCATTGTGAATCCTTATTTTGATGAGCATTAAATCACTCTAGTACAACTTGTAATTCGTTAATTATTTCAGGTGGAAAATTAAATCGGGTCCGGGAATTACTCAAGAGGTTTTCAGCAGGTAACTCACCGAGGGAAGATAATCGGCACCCCGGAAACAACGCACCAAAGCAGGGTCAGATTGAGGGCAATATCCTAGTTGAATGCAGTCCGGCTGCAGAGGAGGAGGAGCAAAGTCAGCCCAGAGACAGTGACGTCACAGACACTGATCAGGACCCTGGAACCAGCACAAGTGAGGCGACTGCATGTCAGCTCGGAAGCTCATTTAAAACTGAACTGCCAAGTCCCCAACAAGGAGTTGGTAAGTGAAATATGAGGGTGATGTGTTCACAGAATGCGGCAGGGAGGAGGGTAAAGGTGATTCCTTGTTGGAGGGTTGCACAGAGAGGGAAAATATGTGGGTTTGGTACATGGTGTATTGGGGCACCCGTTACCCAACTACAGGAAATGTACTACCTGCTCTAATTATTTCCAGGATGTGTATTGGAGGAAATGCAGCTGTCCAGATAAGAAGTTCTAGGATAAGAAATAAGGGAAATGTATTCCTCAGGATGGAGAGAGCATCTCTCGGAAGTGCCTCTTATTGACAGTCCCAATATTTATTCCCATCCTATATTGGAAAAGGTGTGTCAGTGGGGTGGGCGTGGTTGCTTACTGGTAAAGTAATTTCAAGAGCATTGTTGGGTAGTTTTTGAGGCCACTCCTGCGGAAAGGAACATAAGTGTATACATGGCTGATGCCAGTGTGTTTCCCTATTGTACATCACTGGTCAAAGAACCCAGCTACAGGTTAAATCACATTACCATCTGTCTGCTATGGGAATTCAACTGTCTATGAATCCAAAAGGCAATTCACCACACTTTCCAAGCATGTTAAGTTTCTGTATGAGCCTCCCATGTGGGACCTTGGCAAACACTCGGCTAAAACTCAAGTAGAAAATATCCATGTGTAACTTCATCCATCACATTTGTCAACACCTGGAAGAACATAATCAAGTTAACAGGGTCTCTCAAACATTCTCTCTTCTGATACTCCCATGGGGTAGAAGATATAAAAGGCTGAATGTAAGTACCGCCAGCCAAAAGGACAGATTTAATACTGCATTTATAAGACTATTGATTGGCCACCATCTCTGTTATTATTCGCTCTTCATAATAATGAAAATTTTATGTTTAAAGTTACAACGTTGTACATGTGATAATTAATAACCACTCACTTAGGCAACCTCAATATACTTACAGAATAGCAGAAAGAATGCCGTTGGGTATGAACGGATTTAAGGAACAACTGATGATAGATTACGCAATTCTTTTAAGGCCGGGGGAAAACAGAAATCTTCCAATGTTATATTGTCTATCAAAAACCATTTGATTCTGTCCCTCACTCATGGCTAATAGAACTTCCTAATATATACACCTGATATACAACATCTGAAGCATTGGCAGACAGTAACCGCCTTATTACCCCGGCCACTCCCTGTTTGACACGTTGCCGTCCAGTAAAAGGTTCAGGATAATAAAAGCCAAGACAAATAGACTGAGGAACAGCTTCTACCCCAGAGCTGTGGCCTCCATCCCACCATTCCCACAGAGCATTGACTGAAACTGTGAGCACGCACAAGGAATCAAATACTTGCACTAACGGCACTTTATGCATTACTGTGATATTCTGGTGCGGCTGCAACTTATTTTCAGCGACTTATCTATTATATACTGTTTTTTATTCTATTACTGTCTTATTTTTACCTACTGCTTTTTTTGATTGCCTGAGAGGAAGCCTAACAGAGTTTCATTGTACCTATGTATAAGGACAATAAAGATCATTCAATTCAATTCAGTCCTCTTCTTGCATTGTCTCTCAGTTTTTGAGAACAGCTCGTCTAGGCAGATTTACAGCTGTGCAATATTATTTCCATTCATTGATCATTGACTTAACTGTACTTCAAGGGATATTCAGTAACTTGGAAATTATCCTGTATCAATATCCTGGCTTGTGCTTTTCAATAACCCTTTAACAGAGGGTTCTCTGTTCTTAGACTCCTCCACCATACAAATTATCCTCTCCACATCCATTATATCGAGGCCTTTCAAAATTCGACTGGTTTCTATGAGGCCACCCTCATTCTCCTGAATTCCTGTGTAGAGGGCCAGAGCCATCAGACGCTCCTCATATGCCCCTCATATGGAAACTCATTCCCATAGACTTTCTCATGATCTTCCTTTGAAACCTCTCCAATGTCAGCACACCATTATTTTCGATAAGGAATCCAAAACCTCACATCACTCAAGGTAGGGCCTCACCAGTGCTTTATAAAGCCTCAACATTACATACTTGCTTTTATAGACAATAGGTGCAGAAGTAGACCATTCGGCCCCTCAAGTCTGCACCGCCATTCTGAGATCATGGCTGATCATTCACTATCAATACCCAGTCCCTGCCTTGTCCCCATATCCCTTGATTCCACTATCCATCAGGTATTTATCCAGCTCCTTCTTGAAAGCATCCAGAGAATTGGCCTCCACCGTCTTCCGAGGCAGTGCATTCCACACCTCCACAACTCTCTGGGAGAAGAAGCTCTTCCTCAACTCTGTTTTAAATAACTGACCTCTTAGTCTCAATCCATGCCCTCTGGTACTGGAGGGCATTATATTTATATTTTAGTCCACTCGAAATAAATGCCAGTATTGCATTTGCCTTTCTCACCACCAACTCAAACTGCAAATGAACGTTGAAGACATCCTGCACAAGCACTCCCAAGTCCCTTTGCAACTCAGGTTATTGAATTTTCATTCCATTCAGTAAAATGACAACCCTTTTATTCCTTCTAACAAAGTGAATGATCAGACGTTTCCCGACGCTGTATTAAACATGCCATATCTTCGCCCATTCTCCCAATCAGTCCAAGTACTTCCGCATTCCGAGGATAGCCTCTCTACTTTCTCAAAACTACCTTCTCCTCCTCATATCATCCGGAAATCTGGCCACTAAGCCTTCAATTCTGTTATCCAAAGCATTGACGTATAACGTTCCCAACACAGATGTCTATGAAACACGACTAGTCACCAGTAGCCAACCAAAAAAAGGAAACCCTTTTTCCCACTCTTTGCCTACCGCCAATCAGCCAATCCTTAATCCATGCGAGAACTTTTCCTGTAATGCCGTGGGCACTTAACATGTTCAGCAGCCTCTTGAGTGGCAACTTGTCAAAGGCCTTCTGAAAATCTAAGCACACAATATCCACGAATACTCCTTTGTCTATCCTGTTTGTTATTTCTACAAAGAATTCCAACAGATTTGTCAGTCACAATTTTTCCTTGAGGAATCCATGCTGACCAAGGCGTATTTTTATCATGTGCCTCCAAACACCCGAAATCAACTACGCTTGGTACCCTTAAAGGTATTAAGTACCCTTAACAATCGCCATATATAACTTTGCAACCAGTGAGTTCAGACTAACAAGCCTATAATTTAATTTCTTCTGACTCAGTCCGTTATTGAAGAGTGTAGCGAAATTTGCAATTAGCCGTTCCTCGCAAGCCTTGCCAGAATCAATGAATTCCTAAAAAAGCATTGCTGGCACTTCTACATATGCAATAAAAAAATCGGTTAGCTGGAGAATACAGGAATATCTTGAACAGTTTCTGCTGCTGTGGCTCAGAAGAGAACAGAGATGTAGTGATGATGGAAGATTCCTTCGTCGGAGGAACTGAGACGCGATTCTGTGGGCACGATAGAGGGTCCCATATGTTACATTGCCTCCCAGGTGCCAAGGATGACTCGATTCGGGTCCACGGTGTTTAAAAAGGAGGGGGGGGGAGTGAGCAGTACAGATAGTAAAGGGTGAGGTGGTACTGGTAAGAGATCTGAGGGAGCTAGGTAGAAAACGGGACAACCAAGGTAGTAATTTCAGGATTACTGTCATGCCGCCCAGCATGGGGGTAAATATAGGATGACTTGGCAGATGAATGCATAGCTAAGGAACTGATGCGGGGGGAGGGTTCAGATTTATGGATAATTAGACGTTGTAGCCAGCACAGCTGAAATGCCATCTATAAATTTGCCAACAATAAAACCATTGTTGCCAGAATTTCAGATGGTGACGAGGGGTGAACGGGTGCAAGATACATCACCTAGTGATGGAGCTGCAACCTTCAAATAAAACCAAAGAACTTCAGAAAGGGTATGATGAGGGAACACACACGTCCTCAAAGAGAGATCAGAAGTGGGGAGAGTGAGCAATTTCAAGTTCCTGGTGTCACTATGTCTGTGGGCCTAAACTGGACCCAAAATATCGATGCAGCTATTAAGAAGGCTATATTTAATCAGGAGTTTGAGGAGATTTTGTATGTCACCAAAATAAGTATTGTGCAAATTTCTAGACGTACAATGCAAGGCATTCTAACTGGCTGCCTCTTTGGCACCCTAGCAGCATATATGTCCCCAACACTTTTGCGCAACACAGTAGTAATTTTATGTAACTGCAGTTGCAAAACAAAGAAAAGTGACATGTGTGAGTGATAATAAATCTGACTCTGATAAGGGTCTTTATTGTACTGAAAGTTGGAAGGGGGCAGAGCGAGGGGAATCATTGTTTGGAAACCAGTAGGGAAAGAACACCAGAGAGATATTCCTTAATGATCAATAAGCCAGTTATTTGGAATCAGATGACCTTGTCTCAGGGCTGGATGTGTCCATGCTCTCACTACACCCCACCCCAGGCACTCCTTTCCTGCTACCTGTCCCACTCCCCTCCCACCTCCTGTGCAATCTGTCCCACACTCCTCACACCATCTTTGCCACGGGCCTCATGCTCTTCATGTGGCGCATGCGCCTTAATCACCTTTTCCAACATAATTTTCTCCCCATCAGGTTTACCAACTTGCTCTCCACTCAACCTTGCACAGTACTGTATTTTTATATTTCTATTCCCAGATTCCAAATGTACGATCTCAGATCTCCTGACACAGTGCGAAGATTATCAGCTGCTCCACCTGACTATTTTCTACCGAGAGAGACTGAAACCTGCAATTGAAGCACGGGTAGAAGGACTCAGCTGGACGATGAGACAGGAGGGACAATTCAGTGAACAGGAACACGAGGTGATTGGGAGTAACAGTTGGGATACCATTCATTTTAGTGAAAGGAGGGATGAGAGACTACGGTCAGGCTGGCTCATCCTCTTGCTTCTGTACACTGCAGTGATGATATTGATCACTGAACAATTTGTGACCAAAACCTTCGCACCAGGGTTAAAATCAGCGAAATAGAAAAATCCGAACTGCAGATTCAAACTTAATTCATCAGTCCAAATAGGCTGAGCTCAGCACAGTGGTGAGAGAAATATGATTCAATGAATCAGCATTAGAAATGAAAACCTGATAAGAATACCCATCAAGGCCTTTGGTCACATTGGGATTAATCTCATTTCTCCTCATGGACAATGCAAATGTCCAGTTCTCTGCTGCCGTGTGTGAAAGGACACCTGGCTACCACATCGATGTGGTCACATTACTCCCATACACAGCCAGGTGCCTGGAATTTTGCCAATGTGTCGTGACTCTAGAATTAGAATCACACAACAGGAAAATGGGCCATATCACCCTAAATCTTTCCTATCAGCTGTTTCTCGAATTATCTTCGGCATTTCATAGTTTCAAACAACACTTACTACCAAAATATGTATACAGTATACAATCCTGAGATTCACTTTCTTACAGAAATCGAAGAAACATAATAGAACCCATTTAAAAAACTCACATAACAAAGGCCGCCAAACACCCAATGTTTGAAAAACGGAACAGATCGTCCGAACACTAAAAGTAAGTAATTAACACCGAGAATATTAACCGCAGAGACCACCAACGTGGAAAGTGAGTCCACGGCCACCGAGCCACATTCACTGCAGCAGCCGGTCCTTGAGTCCAGACCAGAGCCGCAGATGTGAGTAAACTTCACGAATCAGTGAACTAAACACCCTCACTCACAGCCGTGGCATTGGAACCTTTTTGATTTGGTCTAGCACTGATATCGACCAAACATTGGCTGATTACTCGCTTTCGGGCCCGTTCCCTGCCACTTTGATCTGGCCACAAGTTCTCATTACCAATGACAGTGGTGGAAGTGTACACTCAAGACGCCAGCTTGCCGAATTTCCCCACAGCACCACACATACACCAGGTCGGTTCAAAAATAACAACTTGCAAATGAAAAATGTTTCAATAATTGGTAGAACAGAAAAGTGTTATTGAATGAGTATTTAGAGTTTTCTTTGCTGCCAATAAAGCTTCACTGTTTTTCACCAGTTTTAGAGTTGTAACGAGCCATAATCCACTAGTTAATGGCCAATGCCTACCTCACATTGCCGTCACCAACAAAAACATGTAACAGCTCTACAAGCATTATGAAGAAATGTGGCAAAAGTGATTACTTCACTCTGCAATAATAATACCGACTTGTAATTGTGTTCAGTTCGTGTTTCGGTTCCATTGCCTGAACCCATAGATTTTCAGAATGGACCAGGAGACAGACCAGTGATTGTCCCGGTGCTCTTGGGCAATGAGACGACTAGTTGAATGTCCCATCAATGAGCATATTTTCCTCATCGTTCTGTGTCTGTCCGTCCGATCTTCACTGTTGTTCTTCACAGGAAGTCAAGGAGCTTGCGGAGTGGGGAAACCGGACAGAGAGTTCCAAACTCTTCCTCAGTCTGGTGACGGAGAAAGGCGCCAAGGCCCAGAGAATGATGTGGGAATCCTTTGTGGAAGTGAGGAAGGAGTTACCAAAGTTGGAAAGGATACTGAAGGAAATCCAGGAATTTGGTACCATGAAATAACGCACTCTGACCTAAATCAGTTTGAAACTTTCCAGATTTAACAATGCATGTTGGATTCAATTTCATGAAAGTTTTTCGATGTCAACAGGTCCTGATCCATATGAACATATGAATGTCAGCCGAGGCTTTTGTGAGTTATCTTCGCAACTCAAGGGTGAGTGATGAAATAAATGATTCAAACTGATTACTTGACAGAAATGATGTTGAACAGCGATTGTTCATAGATTACTGAAACTAGGAATCCAACTGTCAGTGTTTGTGGAAAGGGATGGTCTTGACTGGAAATCTCTATCAGTGAATTGGTATCTGAGTTGGAACACTTCAGACCTTTTCTGATATTTTGTAAAATAACTCAGTTCAGTATTTTGACTGTTTGGCCATAAGTCACTCAGGCATCTACACCCAGCAAGGTCCTCCTGCCCAAGAAAGCCCTAGACGTTGCTGGCAGTCGGCTGAGGTGTTGTGAATCCCAACAATGCTGGCTGGTAACACAGCAGCATATCCCAGATTGTCTGAGAGTGGGAGAATCAGGAAGTTCTTCCACGGTTAGGGTGACATTGTGGAGTTGCTGTTAGACTACTGCTTTCAGCATCAGTGATCTCGGTTCAATTCCCGAGGCAGACTAAGGAGCTTGTACTGTCTCTCCGTGACCGTGCGGGTTTCTTCTGGATTTTCAGGTTTTTTCCCACATTCTGAAGATGGAGTCACAGAGAAGTACAACACAGAAACAGGCCCATCGGCTGATCTATTCCTTGCCGAACCACTTAAACTGCCTACTCCCACTGACCTCCATCCATGTACCTATCCAAACTTCTTAAATGTTGAAATTGACATTTTTTGCACTACTTTGGGCTGGCAATGTGTTTCACACTCTGAGTGAAAAATCTGAGTGAAGGTGTTTCCCCATGTATTCCCCTTAAACATTCACCGTGGATTCTAGTTGTAGACCCAGATATTGTCAGTGGAAAAAGCTTGCTTACATTTTCCTTATTTATATCCCCCATAATTTTGTATACCTCTATCAATTCTCCTCTTGATTTTCTGCGTTCCAAGGTTTACAGACCTAATCTATTCAAATTTGTGTTATAACTCAGGTCTTCCAGACCTGGCACCGTCTGTGCAATATGTTCACTGAACTCTTTGACAGGTATTTCCATCTTTTCTGCAGGTCACCAAAACTTCACACAATACTCCAAACTAGGCCTCACCAATGTCTTGCACAACTTCAACATAACATCCCACCTCCTGTACTCAATACTTTGGTTTATGAAGGCCAATACGCCAGAAGTTTTCTTAATGACCCTGTCTACCCAGGACGCCACTTTCAATTAATTATGTACTAGTATTCCCAGATCTTTTTGCTCTATCACATTCCTTAGTGCCCCAACATTCACTGTGTAGACCGTGGTTGGCCCTATCAAAGTACAACATCACACAGTTGTCTGCTTTAATTTGTATCTGCTATGTTCAGTCATTTTTCCTAACGTTTCAGATCCCGCTGCGAGTCATGTTAGACTTCGTTGTTCTCCACTACACCCCAAATATTGATGTCATTGGAAATGTGCTGATCCAGTCAGCTACATTATAATCCAGATCTTTGATATAGATGACAAACAACAACAGATCCAACACCAATTCCTGCAGTACCTGTCACCTGCCTCAACTCAGACAGGCAACTCTCTGGCTTATCCCTCAAAGCCAGTGTCAAGTCCAATTTAATACCTCATCTTGAATGCCGAGCAACTGAAACCTCTTCACCAAGCACCCATGCGGGTCCTTGCCGTATTAAAGTCCATCTGGACAGCATCTACTGCCTGGCCTTCATCATCAATTTTCCTGGTAAATTCCTCGAAGAACTCTATAAGTTTGGTTCGAGATGACCTATCACACACGAAGCCATGCTGACTATCCTTAATCAGTCCATATCCAGATGTAGAGGTCACTCTGTTAATTGGTCACATCGGTGTAATTGGGCGCATGAGCTGGAAGGGTCTGTCACTGTGCTGTATCCCTAAAACTAATGAAGCAGTTCCTTCAGCTCAAGTCCCACTCAGCACAATTTGCACGAATGTTAAGCTATACTTCATTTAATCCACATTATGACCATGGACTGAACAGACGTCTGGCAGGGTGTTGAAGCACTGTAAAACTGCAGACAACCCTGGCTAGACTTAACACACTGTGAAGCACCATGCTGTTCCTAGACTGTCCCGGTACATGGTCGATTCCTGAATGCACCCCTGGAGGTTTCATAGAAACATAGAAAAATAGAAAATAGGTGCAGGAGTAGGCCAGTCAGCCCTTCAAGCCTGCACTGCCATTCAGTACGATCATGGAGGATCATCCAACTCAGAACCCTGTACCTGCTTTCTCTTCATACCCCTTGATCCCTTTAGCCACAAGGGCCATATGAAACTCCCTCTTAAATATAGCAAATGAACTGGCCTCTCAACTGTTTTCTGAGGCAGAGAATTCCACAGATTCACCACTCTCTGTGTGAAGAGGTTTTTTCCTCATCTCGGTCCTAAAAGGCTTCCCCTTTATCCTTAAACTGTGACCCCTCATTCTGGACTTCCCTCAACATCAGGAACAATCTTTCTGCATCGTGCCTGTCAAATCCCTTTAGAATTTTATACCTTTCAGTAAGATCCCCCCTCAATCTTCTAAATTCCAGCGAGTATAAGCCTAGTTGATCCAGTCTTTCTTCTTATGAAAGTCCTGCCATCCCAGGAATCAATCTAGTGAACATTCTTTGTACCCCCTCTATGGTAAGAATCGCTTTCCTCAGAATAGGGGACCAAAACTGCTCACAATACTCTAGGTGTGGTCTCACAAAGGCCTTGTACAACTGCGGTAGAACCTCCCTGCTCCTGTACTCAAATCCTCTTGCTATGAATGCCAACATATGATTCGCTTTTTTCACTGCCTGCTGTACCTGCATGCCCAATTTCAATGACTGGTGTACAATGACACCCAGGTCTCATTGCACTCCCCCACCCCCCCACCAACTTTTCCAAATCGGCCACCATTCAGATGATAATCTGTTTTCCTGTTCTTACCACCAAAGTGGATAACCTTGCATTTATCCACATTAAATTGCTTCTGCCATGAATTTGCCCACTCACCTGACCTATCCAAGTCACCCTGCATCCTCTTAGCATTCTCCTCACAGCTAACACTGCCACCCAGTTTCGTGTCATCCGCAACCTTGGAGATGCTCGTCTAAATTCCCTCGTCTAAATCATTAATATATATTGTAAACAACTGAGGTCCCAGCACTGAGCCTTGAGTTACCCCACTAGTCACTGCCTGCCATTCTGAAAAGGTCTCGTTTATTCCCATTCTTTGCTTCCTGTCTGCCAACCAATTCTCCATCCACATCAATACCATGCTCCCAATACCGTGTGCTTTAAGTTTGCATGCTAATCTGCTGTCTGGGACCTTGTCAAAAGCCTTTTGAAAATCCAAATATACCACATCCACTTGTTCTCCCCTACCCACTCTACTAGTTAAATCCTCAAAAAATTCTATAAGATTCGTCAGATATGATTTTCCTTTCACAAATCCATGCTGACTTTCTCCGATGATTTCACCACTTTCCAAATGTGCTGTCATCACATCTTTGATAACCGACTCTAGCATTTTCCCCGCCACCGATGTCAGACTAACTGGTCTATAATTCCCCGGATTCTCTCTCCCTTCATTTTTAAAAAGTGGGGTTACATTAGCCACCCTCCAATCCTCGGGAACTAATCCAGAATCTAAAGTGTTTTGAAAATTTATCACTGTTGCATCCACTATTTCTTGGGCTACTTCCGTAAGCACTCTGGGATGCAGACCATCTTGCCCTGGGGATTTGTCTGCCTTTAAACCCTTCAATTTACCTAACTCCACTTCCCTACTAACATGTATTTGCCTCAGTTCCTCCATCTCACTGGACCCTCGGTCCACTACTATTTCCGGAAGATTATTTATGTCTTCCTTAGTGAAGAAAGAACCAAAGTAGTTATTCAATTGGTCTGCCATGTCCTTGTTCCCCATGTTCAATTCACCAGTTTCTGACTGTAAGGGAGCTACATTTGTCTTAACCAATCTTTTTTTTTTCTTTTCACATATTTATAAAAAACTTTTACAGTCATTTTTTATGTTCCCTGCCAGATTTCTCTCATAATCTTTTTTTATCCCTTTCCGAATTAAGCCTTTTGTCCTCCTTTGCTGGACTTTGAATTTCTCCCAGTCCTCAGGTGTGCCGCGTTTTCTGGCTAATTTGTATGTTTCCTCTTTGGACTTGATACTGTCCTTAATTTCCCTTGTCACCTATGGGTGCGCTACCTTCCCTGGTTTATTCTTTTGCCAAACTGGGATGAACAATTGTTGTAGTTCATCCATGCGATCTTTAAATGCTTGCCATTGCATATCCACTGTCAACAATTTAAGTATTATTTGCCAGTCTATTTTAGCTAATTCACGTCTCGTACCTTCAAAGTTACCCTTCTTTAAGGTCAGTACCTTTGTTTCTGAATTAACTATGTCGCTCTCCATCTTAATGAAGAATTCCACCATATTATGGTCACTCTTACCCAAGGGGCCTCGCACGACAAGAATAGTAACTAATCCTTCCTCATTGCTCAATACCCAGTCTAGAATGGCCTGCTCCCTATTTGGGTCCTTGACATGTTGGTTCAGAAAACCATAGATTATAGACTATAGAATAGGACAGCACATTACAGGCCCTTCGGCCCACAATGTTGTGCTGACCTTCAAACCCTGCCTCCCACATAACCGCCAACCATAAATTCCTCCATATACCTGTCTAGTAGTCTCTTAAACTTCACTAGTGTATCTGCCTCCACGACTGACTCATTCCACGCATCAACCACTCTCTGAGTGGAAAACCTTCCTCTAATATCCCCCATGAACTTCCCTCCCATTATCTTAAAGCCATGTCCTCTTGTACTGAGCAGTGGTGCCCTGGGGAAGAGGCGCTCTCTGTCCACTCTGTCTATTCCTCTTAATATTTTGTATACCTCTATCATGTCTCCTCTCATCTACCTTCTCTCCAAAGAGTAAAGCCCTGGCTCCCTTAATCTCTGATCATAATCCATACCATCTAAACCAGGCAGCATCCTGGTAAATCTCGGTACCCTTTCCAATGGTTCCACATCCTTCCTATAGTGAAGCGACCAGAACTGGACACAATACTCCAAGTGTGGCCTAACTAGAGTTTTATACAGCTGCATCATTGCATCGCGACTCTTAAACTCTATTCCTCGACTTATGAAAGCTAACGCCCCATAAACTTTCTTAACTATCCTATCTACCTGTGACGCAACTTTCAGGGATCTGTGGACATGTACCCCCAGATCCCTCGGCTCCTCCACACTACCAAGTATCCTGCCATTTACTTTGTATTCTGCCTTGGATTTTGTCCTACCAAAGTGTACCACCTCACACTTCTCCGGGTTATACTCTATCTGCCACTTCTCAGCCCACTTCTGCATCCTATCAATGTCTCTCTGCAATCTTCGACAATCCTCTACACTATCTACAACACCACCAACCTTTGTGTCGTCTGTAAATTTGCCAACCCACCCTTCTAACCCCACATCCAGGTCATTAATAAAAATCACAAAACGTAGAGGTCCCAGAACAGATCCTTGTGGGACACCACTAGTCACAACCTTCCAATCGGAATGTACTCCCTCCACCACGATCCTCTGCCTTCTGCAGGCAAGCCAATTCTGAATCCACCTGGCCAAACTTCCCTGGACCCCATGCCTTCTGATTTTCTGAATAAGCCTACCATGGGGAACCTTGTCAAATGCCTTACTAAAATCCATGCAGATCACATCCACTGCTCTACCCTCATCTATATGCCTCGTCATCTCCTCAAAGAACTCTATCAGTCTTATTAGGCATGATTTGCCTTTCACAAAGCCATGCTGACTATCCCTGATCAGACTATGATTCTCTAAATGCCCATAGATCCTATCTCTAAGAATCTTTTCCAACAGCTTTCCCACCACAGACGTAAGGCTCACTGGTCTATAATTGGCTAGACTATCCCTACTACCTTCTTGAACAAGGGGACAACACTTGCCTCCCTCCAATCCTCTGGTACCGTTCCCGTGGACAACGAGGACATAGAGATCCTTGCCAGAGGTTCAGCAATCTCTTCCCTTGCCTCATGGAGCAGCCTGGGGAATATTACGTCAGGCCCCGGGGACTTATCCATCCTAATGTATTTTAACAACTCCTACACCTCCTCTCCCTTAATATTATCATGCTCCAGAAAATCAACATCACTCATATTGTCCTCACCGTCATCAAGTTCCGTCTCAGTGGTGAACAACGAAGAGATGTATTCATTGAGGACCTCGCTCTCTTCCACAGCCTCCAGGAACATCGTCCCACTTTTGTCTCTAATCGTTCCTACCTTCACTCCTCTCATCGTTTTGTTCTTCACTTAATTGAAAAATGCCTTGGGGTTTTCCTTTACCCTACTTGCCAAGGCCTTCTCATGCCCCCTTCCTGCTCTTCTCAGCCCTTTATTAAGCTCCTTTCTTGCTACCCTATTCTCCTCAATAGACCCATCTGATCCTTGCTTCCGAAACCTCGTGTATGCTGCCTTCTTCCACCTGACTAGATTTTCCACTTCACTAGTCACCCATGATTCCTTCACACTACCATTCTGTATCTTCCTTACCAGGACAAATTTATCCCTAACATCCTGCAAGATATCCCTAAACATCGACCACAAGTCCATAGTACATTTCCCTGCAAAAACATCATCCCAATTCACACCCGCAAGATCTAGCCTTATAGCCTCATAATTTTCCCTTCCTCAATTAAAAATTTTCTTGTCCTCTCTGATTCTGTCCTTTTCCATGATAATGCTAAGGGTTAGGGAGCAGTGATCACTGTCCCCCGGATGGCCACCCACTGACAGGTCTGTGACCCGACCCGGTTCGTTACCTAATACTAGATCTAGTATGGCATTCCCCCCAGTCGGCCTGTCAACATACTGTGACAGAAATCCGTCCTGGACTCACTTAACAAACTCTGTCCCATCTAAACCCTTGGAACTAATCAAGAGCCAATCAATATTAGGGAAGTTATAGTCACCCATGATAATAACCTTTTTATTTTTGCACCTTTCCAAAATATGCCTCCCAATCTGCTCCTCGGTATCTCTGCTGCCAGCAGGGGGCCTATAGAATACCCCCAGTAGAGTAACTGTTCCCTTCCTGTTCCTGACTTCCTCCCATACTTACTCAAAAGAGGATCCTGCTACATTACCCACCCTTTCTGCAGCTGTAATAGTATCCTTGACCAGTAATGTCACCCCTCCTCCCCTTTTTCTCCCCTCTCTATCCCTTTTAAAGCACTGAAATCCAGGAATATTGAGATTCCATTCCTGCCCTGGTGCCAGCCAAGTCACCCTAATGGCCACTACATCATAATTCCATGTATGTATCCAAGCTCTCAGTTCATCACCTTTGTTCCTGAAGCTTCTTGCATTGAAGTACACGCACTTTCCCCCTGTTACTACCTTTACACCCTTTATTTTGCTTCTCTTTCCTGAAAGCCTCTCTATTTATTGGATCTGGCTTTACTCCATGCATTTCTTTCACCGCTCTATCGTTCCAGGTTCCATCCCCCTTGCAAATGAGTTTAAACCCTCCTGAACCATGCTAGCAAACCTACCAGCAAGGATATTGTTCCCCCTCCAGTTCAGGTGCAACCCATCCAATCTGTACGGGTCCCACCTTCCCCAGAAGTTATCCTAATGGTCTAAAAATCTAAAACCCTACCCCCTGCACCAACTCCTTAGCCACGCATTCAACTGCCATCTCCTCCAATTCTTACCATCACTGTCACGTAGTACTGGCAGCAATCCTGAGAACGCCACCCTTGAGATCCTGTTCTTCAGCCCTCTGCCGAGTTCCCGAAACTCTTCCTATCCCTCTTCCTGTCTATGTCATTTGTCCCAACATGTATCATGACTTCTGGTTGCTTTCCCTCTCGTACCAGGATGTCATGCACCCAGTCAGAGACATCCCGGACCCTGGCACCCGGGAGGCAACAAACCATACGGGTTTCCTTCTGTCATTCACAAAATCTCCTGTCTGCTCCCCTGACTATAGAGTCTCCAATGACGACATCTCTCCTCTTCTCCATCCCGTCCTTCAGCACTACAGGGTCAGACTCACTGCCAGAGGCCCTGCCACCGTGGCTCACACCTGGTCAGTCGTCCTCACCAACAGAATCCAGGACGGTAGACTCATTATTCAGGGGAATGGCTACAGGGGTGCTCTGCATGACCTGTCTACTCTCCTTCGCTTTCCCCCCTCGGACTGTCACCTAACGTCCTGCTTCCGGCAGCATAGGTGTGACTACCTCCCTGTAGCTGTCATCTATAACTGCCTCATTCTTCCTTATTAGTCGAAGTTCATCTAGCTGCTGCTCCAGATTCCTCACACGGTCTTCCAGATCGCCCAGCCGCAAGCACTTCTGGCAGATGTGACTGTGCGGGAGAGGGGAGCTCCCCCAAGACTGTCATATCTCACAGGAGAGGCACATCACGATCTCAGGAGGCATTGTAAAGACTAACTGGGAACAAGCTGGGCTTACGCCTCTTCTCGTCGAAGCCTCAAATCTCCACTCCTTCACTGGCCCACTCACTCACTGGCCGCTTTCCATCCTGCAGACATTCCAAGAACCCTTAAATTTGGTTCCACCAATCTATATGTAGATTGAAGTCACCCATTATATCTGCTGTTCCTTTATCGCAAGCATTTCTAATTTCATGTTTAATGCCATCCCCAAACTCACTACTACTGTTAGGTGGCCTGTACACAACTCCCACCAGCATTTTCTGCCCCTTAGTGTTATACAGCTCGACCCATATCGATTCCACATCCTCCAGGCTAATGTCCTTCCTTTCTATTGCGTTAATCTCCTCTCTAACCAGCCACGCTACCCCACCTCCTTTTCTTTCCTGTCTATCCCTCCTGAATATTGAATATCGCTGGATGTTGAGCTCCCATCCTTGGTCACCCTGGAGCCATGTTTCTGTGAACCCAAATATATCATATTCATTAATAACTATCTGCACATTCAATTCATCCACCTTGTTACGAATGCTCCTTGCATTGACACACAAAACCTTCAGGCTTGTTTTTACAACACTCTTAGCCCTTATACAATTATGTTGAAAAGTGGCCCTTTTTGATTTATGCACTGGATTTGCCTGCCTGCCACTTTTACTTTTCACTTACTACTTCTTGCTTCTACCCTCATTGTACACCGCTGTCTCTTTGCACTTGTTCGCATCCCCCTGCCACATTAGTTTAAATGCTCCTGAACAGCAGTAGCAAATGCTCCCCCTCAGACATTTCCTCATACACTGAACTCCAATGTACATTTGGCAGTGTCCTAATACACTGAACCTCTCTTGCCTGTAATATATTTACAAAGCACTTTTGCATTTTTCTTAAACATCATCATGTCATGTCCCAGACTGGTCTCATAATACATTTTAAGAACTTCTACTCTACTCTTCGCCGAACATTTTCTTTGTTTTTTTGTATATGCTTTAATCTGAGTACAGCAACTTCTATCAGTAAAACCATTGATATACCTTGATTTTCAATGTTCCTTACAATTTGCTCTTCATGCCCACATTGGCACCATACTCCCGCTATTCACTTTTGAATGACTCCGGCTAACTGGATGAAGAATTACCTTCAATCAGTGCTGTGGTATACAATTTCTCACCTACTTCAGGATATCTATGTCCAATCCATCTGTTCTCCTTTCCATGACTGCTATGAAGCTTAGTTTCATTTTCCATATTTAACTACACGAAAGAACAGGATCTCTCCTCAACACACTTTAAAACTTACATCCTCTTCAAGCCCTTAATAAAGGCAATCTAGATTCATTTTTAGGGAAGTCGGAATCCACTTCTACGTTGGCACTTTCATTCATAACAGCTCTGTATGATTTATCTACTCCTGTATCTCCTGAGAACTGTTCAGCGGTGTGCGGTATGTCTGAATCGAAGTGGTTGCACTTTTTCTGCAAGGGACTGAGTTTGTTTATAAATTGGCTTTCACTTCACGGTTAAAGAGATGAACATTCTCTTCAAAATATAGGTGCTTTGATTGAGATTTTATCTCAGATTTGTTACTTCAACAGATTTATTGTTCATTACGTTAATGGACAGGGGTTGGGAATCCCGACTTCGATGCAGCTCGATGACTTTCGTCTGGTCAGGGAGATTGAGGAGGTGATAGATAGGAGCTATAGGCAGGTATTCACACCGGGGCCTTGGGAGACAGATACGTTGGTAATAGTCAGGAGAGGGAAGGGCAAGAGAGCATCCCTGTGGCTGTCCCTGTTAACAATAAGTATTCCTGCTTGAGTACTGCTGGGAGGTGGGACCTACCTGGGGGTGGCAACAGTGGTCGCACCTCTGGTGCAGAGTCTGCCCCTGTGGCTCAGAAGGGAAGGGAAAGGAAGAGGATGGCAGCAGTGATAGGGGACACTATAGTTACGAGGTTAGACAGAGGATTCTGTGGATGCAGGAAAGAAACGCGGATTTTAGTCTGCCTTCCAGGTGTCTGGGTCTGGGATGATTCTAATTGTGTCCTCGATATTCTGAAGTGGGAAGGAGAACAGCCAGAGGTTGTGGTACATATTGGTAGCATAGGCAGGAAAATGGAGGAGGTCCTGAAAAAAAGGCTACAAGGAAAGAATTTGAGAAGCAGGACTTCAAAGGTATTAATCTCGGGATTACTGCCTGTTCCACGAGAGAGTGAGTAGAGGAATAGAATGAGGTAGAGGATAAATGCGTGGCTGGGGGATTGGAGCAGGCTGTAGGAGACAGGTGATAGAGAAGGGATGTGCTCCAACCGATGGCTTGCGATTTGTTTATTTTAATTCAACGAGTATTATAAACAAAGCGGATGTGCTTAGAGCATGGATCATTACTCGGAGCTATGATGTTATGGCCATTACACAGACTTGGACGGCTCAGGGGCAGAAATGGTTACTTTGACTGCCAGGCCTCAGATGTTTCAGAAAGGACAGGGAGGGAGGCAAAGGAGGTGAAGGTGTGGCACTGTTAATCAGAGATAGTGTCACGGCTGCAGGAAAGAAGTAAGTTGTGGAGTGATTGTCTACGGAGTCTCTGTGGGTGAAAGTTAGGAATAGGAAGGGGTCAATAGCTTTACTGGGTGTTTTGTTATAGACCATCCAATTGTAACAGGGATATCAAGGAGCAGCTAGGGAGACAGATACTTGAAAGGTGTATTAATAACAGAGTTGTCGTGATGGGAGACTTTAATTTCCCAAATATCGATTAGCATCTCCCTAGAGCAAGGAGTTCAGATGGGGTAGAGTTTGTTAGGTGTGTTCAGGAAGCTTTCTTGACACAATATATAGATAAGTCTACAACAGGAGAGGCTGAATTGATCTGTTACTGGGAAATGAACCTGGCCCGGTGTCTGATCTCTCATTGGGAGAGCATTTTGGAGATAGTGATCACAACTCTATCTCTTTTACCATAGCATTAGAGAGGGATAGGAACAGACAAATTAGGAAAGTGTTTAATTGGGGTAAGGGGAAATATGAGTCAATCAGGCAGGCACTTGAAAGCATAAAATGGGAACAGATGTTCTCGGGGAAACGTATGGCAGAAAAATGGCAAATGTTCAGGGGATATTTGCCTGGAGCTCTGCATAGGTACATTCCAATGAGATAGCGTACACACCATGGTGTACAAAGGCTGCTATAAGTCTAGTCAAGAAGAAAAGAAAAGCTTACCAAAGGTTCAAAAAAGTAGGTAGTGATAGAGATCTAGAAGGTTATAAGGCTAACAGGAAGGACCTTAAGGAAATTAGGAGAGTCAGAAGGGGCCATGAGAAGGCCATAGTGAACAGGATTAAGGAAAATCCCAAAGCATTCTCAAGTCTGTGAAGAGCAAAAGGATAAGACATCAAATAATAGGACCAATCAAGAGCAACAGTGGAAAAGTGTGTATTGAACCAGAGGATAGCAGAGGTATCCTCTGCTTCAGTATTCATTACGGAGAAGGATCTTGGCAACTGTAGGGATAATTTACAGCAGACTGAAAATCTTGAGCATTTATATATTAAGAAAGAGGATGTGCTGGAGCTTTTGAAAAGTTGGATAAGTCACCGGGACTGGACGAGGGAGGAGATTGCTGAACCTCTGGCAATGATCTTTGCATCATTAAAGGGGAACAGCAGAGGTTCTGGAGGATTAGAGAGTTGTGGATGTTGTTCCCTTATTCATTAAACAGAGCAGAAATAACCCAGGAAATTATAGATGAGTGAGTCGTACTTCAGTGGTTCATAAGTTGGTGGAAAAGATTCTGAGAGGCAACATTTATGAACATATGGAGAAGCATAATATGATTAGGAATAGTCAGCATGGCTTTGTGAAAGGCAGATCGTGCTATACGAGCCGGATTGATTCTTTTGAGGATGTGACTAAACGCATTGATGAAGGTAGAGCAGTAGATGTAGAGTACATGGATTTCAGCAAGGCATTTGATAACGTACACCATACAAGGCTTATTGAGAAAGTAAGGAGTTATGGGATCCAAGGGGACATTGCTTTGTGGATCCAGAATTGGCTTGCCCGCAGAAGGCAAAGAGTGGTTGTAGATGGGTCATATTCTGCATGGAGGTCGGCGGTAGTGGTGTGCCTCAGAGATCAGTTCTGTGACCCGTACTCTTCAAGATTTTTATAAATGACCTGGATGAGAAAGTGGAAGGATGGGTCAGTAAATTGGCCGATGACACAAAGGTTGGGGGTGTTGTGGATAGTGTGGAGGGTTGTCAAGTGCTACTGCGGGACAATGATGGAATGCAAAACTGGGCTGAGAAGTGCTAGATGGAGTTCAACCCAGATAAGTGTGAGGTGGTTCATTTTCATAGGTCAAATATGTTGGCAGAATATAGTATTATTGGTAAGACTCTTGGCAGTGCGGAAGATCAGAGGGATCTTGGGGTCCAAGTCCATAGGACACTCAAAGCTGCTACGCAGGTTGATTCTGTGGTTAAGAAGGCATATGATGCATTGACCTTCATCAATAGTGGTATTGTGTTTAGGAGCCGAGAGGTAATGTTGCAGCTATATAGGAACCTGGTCAGACCCCACTTGGAGAACTGTGCTCAATCCTGGTTGCCTCACTACAGGAAGGACGTGGAAACCATAGAAAGGGTGCTGAGGAGATTTACAAGGATGTTGTCTGGATTGTGGAGCATGCCGTATGAGAATAGGTTGAGGGAACTTTGCCTTTTCTCCTTGGAGCAAATGAGGATGAGAGGTAACGTGATTGTGTATACGATGATGAGAGGCATTGATCGTGTGGATAGTCAGAGGCTTTTCCTAGGGCTGAAATTGCTAACAT
This sequence comes from Hypanus sabinus, assembly GCF_030144855.1. Taxonomy (NCBI): domain Eukaryota; kingdom Metazoa; phylum Chordata; class Chondrichthyes; order Myliobatiformes; family Dasyatidae; genus Hypanus; species Hypanus sabinus. The sequence goes on along the minus strand of NW_026781175.1, from coordinate 439,914 downwards.
GTGATGGCACAGTTTTAAGATGCTTGGAAGAAGGTACAGTGGAGATGTCAGTAGTATTATTTTTATGCAGAGAGTGGCGAGTGCATGGAATGGGCTGCCTGCAACGGTGTAGGAGTTGAATACGATAAGGATGTTTAAGAGACTGCTGGATAGGTACATGGAGCTTAGGAAAATTCAAAGGTAAGGACATGTTCGGCACAGCTTTGTGAGCTGAAAGGCCTGTATTGTGCTGTAGGCTTTCAATGTTTCTAACTTGTCATTGGTTAATAAGTTAAAACGGATATTATGGATCCAGGCGTAGTTTCAGAGACAGAAATCAAAAGGGGAATAAAAACATGCCATGGTCCAATGAAATCAGTTTCCAAGTGAAGAAATCCGATTCAATATTCGCCAGTCTCAGAGTCCAGTATCCATGAAAGTGCATTCACTTCCCAGCAACTCCATTTTTTACATCCCTTTATCAACTGTATCATGGTTGGCCACAGTCCCGTTGACCTAATAGTAGGGGGACATACATGCTTATGATCTCCTCTTTGTACATGGTTTCAACTGCCTGCAAAATATTTTTCCAATCTGTAAGATGGTTACTTTTCCTGTTTAACATTTTCTATTTATAACTTTGCAATACATCCGTCCATAGCTGCAGTGCAACAGGAACCTTTGCCAGAGAACCGGTGAACGCAGTTGCCTGGCTTATTCAATATTGATTTTCTCAGGGAATCTATGCCATATTTTTCATATTCTGTCCCAATTGATGCGTACAATACCAAGGATAACAAATACAAAAATAAAAGGGAGTGGATATTATATTTCAGATCTCGAGCTATCAGTGCAGGTTTGGAAAGTGTGAAGAGGCAGAATGGCTGAACTGAAGGAGCAGAGGTTACATGTGAGCTTTGGTGTTGAGGTAGGTTAGAGATACCCGGAGATAGCGATCAGCAGTGGGAACTTTCATCTTTACTGATCGCTGAATTTTATGTCTTACATTTTCTTGGTCCATGAACCAGGTTTTATTGTCCACACCGTCAGCTGTAGGAACGTTGAATTCTTGCAAAATCAGAACAGTGATCCGGTTGCAGTTTTCAAGTTCTGTCTTTGACAAGTGTAATCTGGTGATCATTTTATTTCTTTTGCCATTTAAGATGTTCAGCAGAAACACAAGGAGACCCTGCGGGCACAAACGGAAACACTGAGAGTGAACACGATCCTGATGAGGGAGAAGGTGAAGATTTTCCAGCTGGTTGATCAATATGCTGAGCTCACGATTATTTCTACTGTTCGAGATCGGAGACTGGTGGAACATGAGCTGCTGGCAAGAGGCAAAGACCATGAAAAATGGAGAAAGAAACATCTCTGTGGAGAGCTGGAAAAAATCCGGACTGATCAATTGTTCCAGAGCAGCTTTTCCCGGAGTAAAACCAAATCTAGTAGTTCAGCAGCAGTGGCTGGAGTCCCGGGGATCGGGAAAACAACGATGGTACAAAAGATTGTTTATGACTGGGCAACAGGGAAAATATACCAACAGTTCCAGTTTGTCTTCAGTTTCAAATTCCGGGATTTAAACTCTATTAACTGCAGGATAAACCTGAGGGAACTAATTCTTGATCAGTATCCTTACTTTGAAAATATCCTCAGAGAGGTCTGGAAGAATCCAGAGGGATTGCTGTTTATATTCGACGGTTTAGATGAATCCAAAGACAAAATTGATTTTGCTGACAGTCGGAGAGATACAGAACCCAAGCACCAGTGTCCAGATCCGGAGTGGTGGTGTGAAGTGTCTGACATTGTGTACAGTTTAATCCAGGGCAAGCTGCTCCCAGGGAGTTCAGTGCTGGTGACCACCCGCCCCACTGTGTTACATCTATTGGAAAAGGCAGAGATCAGAGTCTGGGCTGAAATCCTGGGATTTGTTGGTGAGGAACGGAAGGAATATTTCATCAGGCATTTTGAAGATCAGACGGTGGCGGAAGCTGTTTTCAAACACGTGAAGGAGAATGAGATCCTGTACACCATGAGCTACAACCCCTCCTACTGCTGGATCCTCGCTCTGGCACTGGGCCCCTTCTTCACACAAAGAGTCAGGGACCCACAGCGAGTTCCCAAGACCATCACCCAACTGTACTCCTACTACATTTACAACATCCTGAAAAACCACAGCCGTGAGATTGAGAACCCCCGTGATGTGTTTCTCAGGGTTGGTCAGATGGCCTTCAGAGGGGTGTCGGAGAGGAAGATTGTGTTTACAGATGGAGATTTGATCAACTGCAGTCTGCAGCCTTCCCAGTTCCTGTCCGGGTTCCTGATGGAGCTTTTGGAGAGAGAGGATTTTGCCAGGAGTGTGGTGTACACATTCCCACACCTCACCATCCAAGAGTTTGTAGCTGCAGTCGCACAATTCCTGAATCCACATCCCGGGGATATCCTGAAATTCCTCACTGAAGCACACAACACGTCAGATGGGCGATTTGAAATATTTCTCCGTTTTGTTGCTGGTCTCTCCTCCCCAATGACAGCTCGGGGTCTGGAGGAGTTTCTGGGCCCATTTCCTCATCAAACAACCTGCCGGGTGATTGACTGGGTGAAGGAGGAGGTTAAACGCCAGAGTGGAAACACAGAGAGTGAAGCTGGTAAAAGGAGCCTCCTGAACACATTACACTACCTGTTTGAGTCTCAGAATAGTGGCCTGGCTCAGGCTGCACTGGAATCTGTGGATACACTTTCATTCAGTGGAATGACATTGACCCCGATTGACTGCGCGGTCCTGTCTCATGTCATCGGACCCTGTGATACAATAAAACACCTCGACCTGGAGAAATGCTACATTCAGTGTGAAGGAATCCAGCGGCTGGGACCTGGGCTGCACAAGTGCCAGGAGTTGAAGTAACTTGATTTATCTCTCAATCTGAACTGTGAAACTGTTCCATTGTGATGTTTCAATGTAAAGGGATTTGAGTAAAACTACTAAATCAATTGTGAGGTATTCTGAAAAATGGCCAGGGGATTGGTCAGTAATTCCGCAAGTACGGGTGGGCGGGGGGGGGGGGGGGGGGTGGTGGCTCTGAGGTTCCTTGTGAAGGGTTGATGGAGACGTCCTCAGCTGAGTGAACAACGGCCATTAGTTTAATGGTAGTAAATCACAGGAATGGCCGTGTTTCTCGTTGCCTGTGACACGTCCATTGACAATGTTCCTTCTCACTGTTACTGACACCCAGACCGACACTGACTGCAGCAGGTGGGTCAGAGATTCACACACCCTTCCTGGTGAGGGAAACGAGACCATTGGTGCATTGTCCCGGTGAGAGGGAAAGAAATATCATTGTAAGATTGTCCTCCCCTGCCCTTCCCCGTGTGTGACTATCACCATCGGTCCAATGATCTGACTGCTCACTACCAGACACCCATGGGCGCATCTCCTCTCCTGATTGTGGGCTTCAGTTCAGACACACTTCTCTGTAAAATCTGTTTCTGCATCTTCCATGTTGTGGGAACTCTCTTCCACATTACCTATTCTCCTGTGTGATCTCTCTTCCCCATCCCCCATCTATCTGCAGGATCTCTCTTCCCCATCCCCCTTTCTCCTGAGGGATCTCTCATCCTTATCCCCTTTCCTCCTGTGGGATCTCTCTTCCCCATCCACCTTTCTCCTGAGGATTCTTTCTTCCCCGTGCCACATCCGACCCTGTCACATCAGAAACATTTTTCTAACAATCGGGACATGAGACAGAATATGACTTTGCTCACTACCAAATACCTAGACACCATGGGCGCATCTCCCACCCCTCCCGTACAATCTATTTCTGCATCCCCTGGACCTGTAGTGATGGAAGCAGAGTATGCCCACACATCGGTGAATCCTGCAACTATGTGCTCCTCCGGCTTGAAGAGGAGAAGCCGATGTTCCCCCCAAGAGGGCAGAGAATGTAGATGCGGGGTATTCCTAGCAAGAGGTGGGAATCCGGATGGAGGTTCGGTGAACACCCCACCCCCCCGAGGAATCTCTCATCCCCATCCCCATCCCCATTCCTTTCTTTGGTTTCACTCTTCACTATTCCCCTTCCTCTTGGTGTACCGCTGATCCCCCATTGACCTTCCTGCTGCAGGTGCTTTTGCTCGTTTGGGGTCCCTTTGACACTTTCTCATTTACAAATTTTCCTCACTGTGGGACTTTCTCCCATCCTCTCACGTCAGGAACTCTCCTAACCAGTGGGGAGTGGGACAGAATATATGGTCACACCGACAGACTAAATTACCTCCATTCATGAATACTCTGTGAGGGAAATTGACAGTCATGGGAACTTCGATCAGTGATTTACTGACCCACGTTTTGAAACAATTTGTTCATCAATTTGTCTGTTTGTGTTTAGGCTTGGGCGGAATGAACTCGGAGATCCAGGAGTGAAACTGGTGTCTGCAGCTCTGAGGAACCCGGAATGTAAAATACAGAAACTGGGGTAAGTATCAGACTGTGGAAGGTTGTGGTTACTGTTACTGGGTGTCTGACACTGAACATTAATGTGATCAGTAATTGTGTTACTGATAAACACTGGGGATTTGTACCATGTCCTGTCTCTCTGTGTCTTTCACCCTCACTCTCTCTCATCTCCAGGCTGAGGGATGTCGGTCTCTCAGATTCTGGTGTCGAGGATCTCGCCTCCGCTCTCAGTACAAACTCCTCACTAACAAAGCTGAACCTGGGATTAAACTGGCTGACAGACCGATCTGTCCCCGCTCTCCGCCGCCTCATACAGACCCTCCCGAGTCTGGAGTGGATCGGGTGAGTGTTTGTGTGGATGTTCAATGTGATAAAATATCAGCGGATCCATGGGTTTTCTGGTGATATTTGTCTGTGAGTGTTGTTGAAACATCAACCCCAGTCCCCTGTTACTGACACTGTTGTGTAATCTGTTTATTTCATCATTATTCCTCCATCTGTTTCAGACTGTGGAAAAATGATTTCAGTTGTACTGGGAAGAAAGAACTGGAATCTCTGCTGGAACGCAGACCCGGACTGAGAGTGAATCTATGAACATCTGTATGTGTGAACATCCCCTTCAGCGGGATGGGGACATTCTGCCCGATTCCCGGCTCTCCCTTTTAAATCCCGCCCTTACCTTTAGCGACCATGCGCCAGGTTTAATTCCCGCAGACAGGAAGAGCCCGGGAGAGAGTCCAGGAGAGAATCCTTTTGCTCCCTTTGCTGAGGACGGTGTATTCGGCGGTCTGGCTGATATAATGTAGTTAAATTGATAAATACCTTGGACGTGACCCTGGATCTGCAGCGATCCCAGACACGGCCCTGAAATGTGATTTTAATGATTATCGGTTCCCTGATGTAGAGCGATGGTGAGATTATTCAATCTGTCACTTGTTGTTGCCGGTCAATTAATTGTGTGTGACTGTAAGTGAGTCGAGAACAGCTTATTTATACCCGTGTTAGCAGCTCACAAGTTGTTTAATTTAAATTTGTCATGATAAAATCAATAAACCGCTGTAACTTACTGTTACAGGAACTCGAACTCGAGTCTCATTAGTGGGGAAACAGTGACCTGGGGTTACTGCTGTCCCCTGCACCTGGTGAACTGCAGTAAAGGGTCTGAGCTCCTCACACTGGTACAGCAGCGTCTCAGCTCCAGGCTGAGGGATGTCAGTCTGGTGGTGACTGATCATCAGAAACTCATCACTCCCCATCCCTCATCCAGGCTGACACACCGCTCTCTTGCTCTCACAGACAAAAATGACAAAAGAGATTGGAAGCTCCTGTACTGTATAATATCTGACCTGTGTCAGGCAAAAGTCGCGAAGAAGAGAATGGAACAGAAGAAATCAACACGGGGTGTCAGACACCGACTGAAACTCTGTAATCATCGTCCCATCAATCTCTCTCCGGGACGTAGAATTACAATATTCCTGAATCAGACACAGAGTGAAGCTCCCTCCACACCGTCCCATCACACACTCCCAGAGTCAGACACAGAGTGAATCTCCCTCCACACCTTCCCATCACACACTCCGGGGGTCAGACACAGAGTGAATCTCCCTCCACACCGTCCCATCACACACTCCCAGAGTCAGACACAGAGTGAATCTCCCTCCACACCGTCCCATCACACACTCCGGGGGTCAGACACAGAGTGAATCTCCCTCCACAACCCCTTAACTCAAACTCCCCGGTTCAGACACAGACTGAAGCTCCCTCCGCACTGTCCCATCACACATAATTCGGCTCAGGCACAGAGTGAATCTCTGTCAACATCGTCCTATCACATACTCTAGGGATCAGTTACAGAGTGAATCTCTCTCCACACTATTCCATCAATCACTTCCGGGGTCAGACACAGAGGAAAGCTCCTCCCATACAGTCTCATCACACTTCGTCTGGAGTTTTTCTGTCAGTTTAAACTGTGTTTGTTGGCGGCTGCTAACTGCGTAGTTCCCAGCTGCGACCGCTGGCAACTCGCCGAGAAACCAGTTCGCTCCAAAAACCGGAGGCAAACGCCGTTTTCCACTGACATCGGGACAACGTCCCTCCTCCTCTATCATTGCGATTCTCGTTCAGTGTGGGAGCCAGACCATCTGTTGAGAAGTCTTGACCTCTCACGGCCTGGGATTTCTTCAGGACTAACGGAGCCTTTCCTGGCATTGGGATTTCTGGCATCGAGCCAGCAAGGTACTGTCAAGTACAGACTTTTCAAGCTAGTTAAATAACTCGCTCCAGGACTTTATAATCAGCACCGCCGTATATTTCTCGATTCGGACATAGCGCCAGCATGCCGGAACGGTCTCCAGGTAGTTGCAGGCCTTCGGAGAGTTATGCAAAAGCAGTTGCCTCTCCAGCCTCGGACAACGCCCTGTTTTTATCGGTGAAAGAGCAATGTATTTTACGTCCTGGAATTACTCTGGAAAAGTGTGCGGAGGGCATGGAGGACCTGGTTGGGAAAGGTGAAATTTTGGCCACCGAAAAGAGTTCGGGAAGGCAGTGTGTTATCTGGAGAATGATGAGTTCGTGCACTGGGCTCTCAGTACATCTGTTTCACTCTTTGATTCTGCCCTTGTGGTTCATATGGGAGATCTTGAGGCTACGTGCAGGGAGGTTCAGGCGAAGGACTGGGTGGAGCCTGTGCACTGTAAGAGAGTGAAGAAGAAATCCAAGCACCCGAAGATGTCGGCCCCCGACATCGCAGAGCTCACACCCATTTGCACTGAAGTGGAGCGGAGGAGGTGCACAGGTGGACAGGGTGATGGAAGCAGAGTGTGCCCACACATCGGTGAATCCTGCAACTATGTGCTCCTCCGGCTTGAAGAAGAGAAGCCGATGTTCTCCTCAAGAGGGCAGAGAATGTAGATGCGGGGTATTCCTAGGAAGAAGTGGGAATCCGGGTGGAGGTTGGGTCTATCCCTGAATCCCAAATGTAACCACCAGTCCTGTGGTGGGTGGTGTGGTTGTGCAGAAAGCTACTGCTAGGCCTGTTTGCCCAATCGAGGCAGCCCTGGAGCCCTCCACCCAGGACTTAGCAATTAGTAGTAACCACCTCCCTGGAGGCAAGTGTATTGAATAATGTAAGCGGAGAGGAGACCAAGCTCTCTCACTCTCAGCATCAGGCTGCCAGTGGATCACTAGGACCAGAGCTGCTGGGGTCCCCTTCATGCCTGTCTCCTGGGGAGAGTGATATACTCTGCATGCCAACCCCATCAACTAATGGCCTGGAGGGAGTCACTGGGGATCATCCCTCCATTGTCGTAACTGTGAATAAGACTGATGTGACGGTGGAGCGGAAAGGAATGAGGGAGGTACCCGCTGCGCAGTGTGGGTTACAGGGGCAGCCACCTTATACACCACATGAGGAGGAAAATGGGGGATCTGTTTGCAGTGAGGGGTTGGAGGGAGATTCTTTTGATAGTGAGACAATGGACATCCTCACCTCTCCTGAGAAATCCCCTTTGATACCTGTGGAGAAGATCCGAGAGTTTATTCACTCCTCTGTGGGTGCAAAGCATCGGCCTAAACTAGCCTCACTTCGCTGTCCTGGTGTACCGAGGCTGGTGAAGTCCCTGCGAGTCATTCTCGGACAGAAAGGGAAGGGGAAGAGGAAGAGGAATGCTGTGTTGGAAATGACAGACGGCAGCTGAAATCCTTCCTGGATGACCTGGTGATGGACATCAGAGTGGGAAGCAGCCTCGCTCCCTCGGGAGACGGTGGGTCACAGGGTGGCGTTGGCACCACTCGGGCTGGAAAGCAAACAGCATTCTTGCTTTTTTCTCGGGATAGAGTGGTTGAGGTCTACTCCGCTCTCACCGGGAAGGGTACTAGTGTTGAGGCGTAGTGTACACCCAACTTGACGCTCTCTGTAGCTGGTCTAAATTTTACTGGTAGCTGGGGTTCTCTCCGCAGACATAACAATCCCTCAGTCCTCAGGAATGGGAGATATGCGGTGAATTTCCTGTAGGGAACCCATACCACCCCGGGGGACAAGTCCCCTTGGCTCCTGGAGTGGCAGGGCGGGGTCTACATGAGCCACCTCCGCTCCAACTCTAGCGGGATGGTGATCCTGTTGGCCTCGACCTTCCAGCCGGAAATGGTAAAAGCTCAGGATGTCGAGCCCGGCCGCCTGCCCCATCTGGCTGTGCGCCTGGATGGTGAACCTCTGCATTTCATCAACGTGTATGCCCTGAGGGGCGGGGTGATGCAGACGCGCCTGTTCCCTATTCCGTCAGCTGTCCACTCTACTGAGCTCCATGGGTCCTGGGGGTGGGGACTTCAAATGTACCTTCGAGGTGGAGAACCTCTGCGGTTTCCAGCGCGACGCAGCGGCGGCAAAGAAACTGAAGGAGTTAGTCGGATCCTTTGACTTGGTGGACGCCTGGTGGGATCTACATCCTGACTCTGGAGCCTTCTCGAGAAGGTTTAGAGGAGGAGATTCCCGAATAGATCGCCTCTATGTCTCTCAAGCGTACAGCTCTCCCGCGACGGCAACCTGCATGTGGCAGATGTCGTACTCGAACCGTCACCTTGTGTGGATGGAATTTGCTCCTCTGCACTCTGAGGTGGGGCCGGCTGGTGGCGTAGTGGCATCAGCGCCGGACTGCGGAGTGAAAGGTCCCGAGTTCGAATCCAGCCGGCTCCCTTGCACCCTGGTAAAAGTCAAACTGGAGAATGTTACAAGCAGAAAGTTTGTCATGAGGGCTTTCTTCCTCTTCTACTCTGAGGTGGGATCGGGGACAGCATGGAGGGTAATTGTTTTTATGCTTGACCTAGTATATTGGCGGGGGTTGTGACTGTGACGTGACAGCACTGCCCACGACCAGGTCGGAAGGCACGTCACCTGCCAATCTAGGTTTGACCCCTCCTCGCCCATCAATGCTCTGTTACGAACCGGCAGGTTCCGTTCACTATTGTTCACTGACCAACTCGCAGCTTGTTTACCGTTAAAACAAGTACAGAGGAGGAGGGGGGAGGGAGGGAGGGAGAGGGAGAGGGAGAGGGAGAGAGAGAAAAACTGGAAAAGTGATCAGTTCCAGCTTGTCGAGGCTGGAGATTTGGAACTCTGCTACACCCACAAGGGTGGGGTGATCATTGATCCGGTGCACATCGGATATGTGGCTGTCAGTCCGTATAATCCAAAGGAGTGGATCTGGGAATGTCCTGTGGGACCACTGGAAGTGATGTGGTAACCCCTTGAAGACCGTATCCCTGTGACAGATCACTCTGGTGGTAATTCGGGTGTGGATTTGGAACGGCTCGACGGAGGATCTTCCACCACTGATATTTATTAATTACCACCGTGGAACCCGTGGAATTCGGCGTAATTGCCTCCTTTCTGCGTTTTACCCTGGGTTACAAATATCTCTCTCCCATCATTTATTCCGTGGATGAACTGAACTTCCATGCTTTCCCATGTCAAGACTCTAAACCTTGTTCCGCCGAGCTCAATAGTTTGGGAGTTATATTTACACACACCTACACATAACACTGTTAACTTCTGTTAACCTTGGTTAAGTTGCTATATTATCAGTAGATACTAATAAAGATAGTGGTTTTAACATCCGGGCGGGCGCTCCAGTGACCACTGCCGATGGTGCCGCTGAGCTGGGCGCTCCCTGGACTCTAAACGGGACTCACTGGGTTTGCGGTCACCGCGCCTACCCGTGTCACCCGCGAGCTGGTCCGGCTGTTGGTTTCCAACATATGTGCAGCCCTTCATCCACCCCCTGAACGATCTGGGGGAGCACCCGGCACACAGCGGCCACCGGGACAAGAGGGCCATTACGGAGTCGGTGAGGTTCTGGATGATAGCCTCCCCAGATAGGACACGGCCCGATTGCCCCGTGAGGTGATCCAGATGACCAGTGTGCTGGAGACGCCGGCTGACGGAACGGCAGTGGCACTGCAACACACCGAAGATGCCCTCGCCCGAACGGCGGCAGAGCTGGCGGCTGTCAGGATGGTTGCACTGCAGAATCGACGGGCCCCGGATCACCTACTGGCGGCTGATGGTGGTACCTGTGCAGTGATTGGTAAGGGGCGCTGCACGTTTATCCATGACGAGTCGACTAACATCACCCACTTGGCTGCTCACATTCGGGACTCGGTGGCTAACATTCAAAAATCGAGGGACCAGCTCCTCCAACACACCTCATGGGGAAACTGGTGGCCGTTTGGATCCCTGGGCAACTGTCACCGACTGGTCGTTTGCACTCATTCTCGTTATCATCGCTGTGTGTATGTCATGCTTTGCTTGCCAAACTATTCAGAGCACGTCTGTCTTTCTTTCGTTCTGTACAGTCACATACAGCGTTAACCGTAGAAATCGTTAAGTGTAAGACTTCCATTAAGATATATTACTTCTCACTCTGATACATGTAATGCTTGGCGAGTGGCGGACTGTATTGGAGGGGTCGTGACTGTCACAAGACGGAACTGCCCACTACCTGGTTGGAAGGCACGACACCTGCCAATCAAGGTTTGACCCCTCGTTGCCCATCAATGCACACCTCACCATTGGTCCCTTTAATTAGCCTTGTATTTGGCCTCGAGCAAATGGCCTTTGCAATCGGCTTATCTCTGCTGGCACCAAGCCATTGCCCCCCCCCCACCCCCGTGAATTACCAGGGCAGCACCCGCCAGCCCTGCTGTACTTTAAAGGGTGCCACATGCGCTGGACCCTTTCCCTTTGCCATGTCCGAGGGACCACCCTGCTTCACTCCAGGCTGAGAACCGTGGAACGGCGCTGGAGAAAGTGTCAGTGAGCTGTTCATTGAATAGGGTTGGGAGCGTCGATTATTGTCCCGAATAGCACAGAGCCGTGCCTGCACTCGGTCAAGGGGTGTCAGATATTGTATAGAACTTTCCCTTGGGTGTGTGTGCGTGTACTTTGTTCCCAGGCGATTTTCCCACGTTCGGTAGTAATAGTCCGTGTGTGTTTCATTGCCAATCCGACTTTCCCCACGACTGCTGTAAATTGTGCGCATGTGCGTGTTGCTTCTGTCGCCATATTCCCACGTTTTCCTTCTGTAAATAAAATCCTTTACTACCAAGACTATGTGTCCAAAGTCCTTGTCTTTGAGACCTACCGAATGTTTCCCCACTTACAACAATTGTTCAGCTAATTTACACTTTCTATGTTCATGCGATATGGGTGTTGTTTAATCCGTTTGGCATGACCAATATCTACGTCACGTACTGGTTTGCTTGGGAACATCGGGACAACATCCTTAAACTTCAGAATTAATTCCTTCAGCTGTTGCTGTTCCTTTGGCTGCTGATGAGACAACTTGTTATCAAATCTTTCTGGAACAACCGAGTTCATTAGCCTAACTGGGACCATGTTTGGCTTGTGAAAAGGCTCAGACGAGACAACTGTTGCCTTCTTAGGGTTGCAAGAAACCTATGTTTTGACAACAACACTCAAAGACGGTGCCTGCTTGTCAAAATAAGGCTTTGTCATATTTATGTGTGCCACCTGAGTTAGTTTACGTCTGTCACGTGTTTTAATAACATAATTCACATCATTAATTTGAGAGGCTATTTCATATGGTCCATAGAACTTCACCTGAAGTGGATTCATCAACATTGGAAATAAGGCAAGCACCTTATCCCCCACCTTCTATTTTCGTTTGAAAGCCCGCTTATCAAACCAACACTTCATCCTGTTTTGAGAAATCTTTAAGTTTTGTCTCGGTAGACTACAGGCCTGGTGTAGTTTATTTTTGAACTCCAAAACGAAGTCTAACAATATAACATGTACATCCCCATCAATCCACTGTTCCTTTAACAAGGTTATAGGTCCCCTCACTCTATGACCAAATACAAGTTCAAATGGACTGAAGCCCAGTGTTTCCTGTACCGACTCTCTTACTGCGAACAAAAGCAAATGTATTCCTTCATCCCAGTCTTTTCCATTTTCAACACATACTGTTTCAACACATACTCATTTTCAAGACATACTTAATCATTGTTTTGAGGGTAGCGTGAAATCTTTCCAAAGCCCCTTGTGATTCCTGATGGTACGCAGATGATGTAATTTGTTTAGTTCCTAGTTCATAAACTACCTGCTGGAATAATCCATGTGTAAAATTACTTCCATGATCAGACTGGATTTCTTTAGGCAAACCAGATAAAGTAAAAAACTTGGTAAGAGTCTTCGCCACAGTTTTAGCTTTAATATTTCTGAGAGGTATTGCCTCTGTGAATCTGGATGCAGTACACATAATAGTTAGCAGATACTGATGGCCAGCTTTAGTCTTTGGCAATGGGCCAGCACAATGCATGATAAATTTTGAAAAGGGTTCACCGAATGCAGTTTTAGACCACAGTGGGGCCACTGGTGTGACCTGATTAGGTTTACCCACAATTTGACAAGTGTGACAGGTTCTGCGAAAGGTCACAACATCTGTCCTCAAATTAGGCCAGCAAACTTCTATCATAATCCTGTTTACAGTTTCATTCACTCCAATATGGCCACCAAAAGGCATACTGTGGCCATAGTTAAAATTTCAGCCCTATAAACTTAAGGAACTACAACTTAGTGAACAATTGCCTATTCCTCACTCGCAAGTACAGCAGGTGGTCTCCACTTCCTCATTAACACTCCATCCTTGAGATAATATACTACTGGCACTTTCTTAATCTCAACATCTGAGAGAGCTGTTTCTTTTAAAGCTTCAATCTCAGGGTCTTGGTTCTTTTCTGCTATAAACTCCTTCCTAGACAGGGATAAATCTTTCTCATCAGACTTACTACCTGAATCTCGTTGAAACACTGAAGGCAGAAAATTCCCTGACAAGTCATCATAGCCTGAATCCCGATTTTGGCTATCATTGGTATCAGAATCATGCTGCACAGAACCATCTGCGTCGGCAGACTTTTTTAGCCATACTTCGAGTTACTGCGCAGGAAGGATTAATGTTAAAATCCATCTGTGGGTCGTCAGTGGTTGGCTTAGTTGTCAACAGCACTGCAGGAACAACTTTACCATCTGCCAGGTCATTCCCTGACAGCAAAGTAACATCTTCCACCGGTAAACTGGAGCACAATCTGATCTTAACAGGTTCCGAAACCAACCCTGACTGTAAAGTTACTTTGTACAACGGCACAGAAAACATGCCGCCCCCAATACCTTTAATAAGATTTACCTCACCAGTGTCAGTCTCATCACCAAACTTTAGAACGCTGTCTAATATAAGTGACTGTGAAGCCCCAGTACCACTGGTACTGGGGTAGACCCTGCCTTTTCTAATACAAATCCATCTGACATAAAATAATTGTATCCCTTCTTAACTCGGTCAGACCTCTCAGTCCTGAACTGAACATCAACAGAATGTTCAGAACCCTGTGGGTTTATAGGTGCTTTAACATATTGAACACAGGGATTTGGGACTGTCTCCTTTTCCTTTTTCTTCTTCAGGACAGAACAATTAGCCATCATATGACCAGCTTTCTTACAAGAGTAACAAGTGAGACCAGAATATTTCTCCTTCAACTGTTTCCCTTCATCCTTACTCTTGTCACTAGTCCCAGCTTTAATTTCTGGTTTTCCCTGGTTATCCCTGCTACTCTGTTGGAAACTCTTATTCGGGGTAAACTGAACCTTATGAGTTAAAGAAAACTCATCTGCTAGTCTAGCAGACTCCTGCATAGTGGCAGCAACATTTCCATCTAAATACATATTTATGTCATCAGGGCCTTTTGAATTCTTCAATTAAAACCAACTCTATCAAGCTGTTAAAATCATCATTTACATTTTTATATGTGCACCAGCGGTCAAAACACACAAACTTCTTATAAGCAATTTCCATACGTCTGATTCACAGATTTCCTCAAATTTCTAAACATTTGTCTATAAGTTTCTGGAACCAACTTATAAGCTTTCAGCACAGCCTGTTTCACAATGTCATAATTAGCTGCATTTTCAATTCATACGGTAGAATAAACTTGTTGAGCCTTACCCTTAATTATACTTTGTAACAAAAGAGTCCAGCTTCCTTTCGGCCACTTTTGACTTTCAGCCACTTTCTCAAAAGGCTGGAAGTATTTACCAAACTCAGTCTCATCAAATGGAGGGACAAATTTAACTTCTTGGCTGGCAATAAATGGTACAACCAACTCCTTTGAGGCAGCAACTTCTTTCCCGAGCCTTAACTTAGCCTTAAAGCCTCTGTCTTTCTCCTTCTTCCCTCTGTGTTTCTGCTTCCTCAGCTTCAGAACGCATTTTTTACTGTCTCTTCCCTCTGTTTGGCTGCCTCTCTGGCATCAAACCACCTCTGTCTCTCTTTCTCTTCAGCCTCTAATTTAAGTACATGAACCTTCAATTGTTCCGGTCCTAACTGGATCTCCTCCTTACTCACGGGAAAACTCTAACATCTCCTTATCAAACAACTTCATAGATATATAGTGCTCAACTATTTTCTTCTGGCTTTCATATAGCCCCCCTGTGGCGGCTGCAATTCCCAGTTGCACCATCAACCGGCCATATTAAAGTGTCCTGTAGCCGCCCATCCTCCTGATAATCTGGTAAACGACTGAGCTGTTGCATTACACCATCTACCTAAGTAGATGGGGCTGGATAATTGGGTCATGCCATTCTGCTACAGCCAGAAGGACGATCTCTGGAGCTACTTCATTTATGCCGTATCTTTTTAAGGAGAGGAAAGTTTTCTCTCCCCTGCAATTTACTATGGACTGGCCAGCATCCAATATAAGCCTACAGTCAGGAGCTGAGTGGTGTCTCTTGGTTTGAGGAGTATTTCTCTATGTTGTTCGAACCCAGTTCTGTTCTGTTTAGCTGATTCAGGTTTAGACTCGAGAACAGTTCTGTTGAGTTTATAAACATTTTGGGTAATAAAACCCCTATTTTGTTCACCCTTACCTGCTCTCCCAGTTTTATGTGTCCCCTGGTCATTCACAGATTCTTAACTCCTTAAGGTTCAGCCCATTATCAATAGTAAGCAATTCATGCTTTTTGGCTTTTCCTAATGCCTCAGGGGTTGTCACATTCAGAAATTTATCAATATCCATTACAGCTGATTTCCACACACAACTAAATCAAAAAGGATCTCTCCAATCAAATCGATAATTAATCGATCAATAAGCCCCCAAATTTGTTCATATCCCGGACGCAGGCCCCAATTTTGTTATGAAGCATAATGCTTTAGAAACAAACCAGCAGCAATAGACTGCACCTGGAGACTGGTTTTCATGTTAAAACCACTAGCTTTATTAGTAACTACTTTTAATATTGCAACTTAAACAAGTTAAACAAAAGTGAAGTGATATGTGTATAAACGTGTGTGTAAATATAACTCCCAAACTATTGAGCTCAGGGGAAACAAGGCTTGGATGGTAAAGTATGAAAGTTCAGTTCAACCACAGAATAGTTGATGAGACGAAGATATTTGTAATGCTAAGGCAATTATGTCGAATTCCACAGGTTCCAAGGTGGTAAAACGCGAGAACAGTTCCTGTAGATTTCATCCATCATTCCAAATCCACATACGAATTATCACCGAAAGTGACTTGTCACAAGGGGTATCGTCTTCCAGTGAATTACCCCACTTCACCCAGCAAGGGTTAACACATCAGTGGTCTTCACAGGATACCCCAAATCAGATCCACTCCTACGGATCAAACAAGGTGACAACAACATTCGATTTTCCTCCTTCTTCTCCGTCTGACTCTGTGTCCTCAGTTAAAACTATACAAGCTGCGAGCGAAGTAAACAAGCTGCAAGTCAGACTGATTTGCCTTCTTAATCTCTCTCTCTCTCTTAAAATGACAGTCCACAGCAAACGAAACCTAGGGAATCATAACAACAGTCACTCCCCATTGTGAACTGACTGGTGTTCCAGTAGTTGGAATGACTGAGTGAATCCTATCCCACATTCTGAGCAGGTGAACGGCTTCTCCCAGTGTGAACTCGCTGATGTTTCTGTAGGGTGGATGACTGAGTGAATCCCTTTCCACAGACTGAGCAGGTGAATGGCCTCTCCCCAGTGTGAACTCGCTGATGTCTCTGTAAGGTGGAAGAGTCAGTGAATCTCTTCCCACAGACTGAGCAGGTGAACGGCTTTTCCCCAGTGTGAACTCTCTGATGTACCTTCAGTTTAGATGAGGTAGTGAATCCCTTCCCGCACCATGCGCATGTACACATCCTCTCCCCAGTGTGAACTTGCTGGTGGACCAGCAGGTTGGATGACTGAGTGAATCCCTTTCCACAGACTGAGCAGGTGAATGGCTTCTCCCCAGTGTGAACTCGTTGATGACTCTGTAGGGTAGATGAATCAGTGAATCCCTTCCCGCAGACTGAGCAGCTGAATGGTTTCTCCCCAGTGTGAACTCGCTGATGTCTCTGTAGGTTGGATGAATCAGTGAATCTCTTCCCACAGACCAAGCAGGTGAACGGCTTCTCCCCAGTGTGAATTCGCTGATGACTCTGCAGGTAGGATGAATCAGTGAAACGTTTCCCACATTCTGAGCAGGTGAATGGCTTCTCCCTGGTGTGAACTCGCTGATGTCTCTGCAGGGTGGAATAGTCAGTGAATCTCTTCCCACATTCTGAGCAGGTGAACGGTTTCTCCCCAGTGTGAACTCGCTGATGCACCAGTAGGTAGGATGAATCAGTGAATCTCTTCTCACATTCTGAGCAGGTGAACGGCTTCTCCCCAGTGTGAATTCGCTGGTGTTTCTGTAGGTGGGATAACTGAGTGAATCTCTTCCCACAGTCTAAGCAGGTGAACGGCTTCTCCCCAGTGTGAACTCGCTGATGACTCTGTAGGTTGGATGACCGAGTGAATCCTTTCCCACAGACTGAGCAGGTGAATGGCCTCTCTCCACTGTGAACTCGCTGATGACTCTGTAGGTCAGATGACTGAGTGAATCCTTTCCCACATTCAGAGCAGGTGAACGGCCTCTCCCCAGTGTGAACTCGCTGATGACTATGTAGGCGGGATAACCGAGTGAATCTCTTCCCACAGACTGAGCAGGTGAACGACTTCTCTCCAGTGTGAACTCGCTGGTGACTCTCTAGGTTGGATAACCGAGTAAATCTTGTTCCACAGACTGAGCAGTTGAATGGCTTCTCCCCAGTGTGAACTCTCTGATGACTCTGTAGGTGGGATAACCGAGTGAATCTCTTCCCACATTCTGAGCAGGTGAACGGCCTCTCCCCGGTGTGAACTTGCTGATGTACCAGTAAGGGGGATGACTGAGTGAATCCCTTCCCACAGACTGAGCAGGTGAATGGTTTCTCCCCTGTGTGAACTCGCTGGTGTTTCCATAGGGTGGCAGAGTGAGTGAATCTCTTCTCACAGACTGAGCAGGTGAACGGCCGCTCCCTGGTGTGAACTCGCTGGTGAGCCATTAGGTCAGAAGACTGAGTGAATCCTTTCCCAGAAATTCAGCAGATGACCAGCCTGTGCCCAGTGTGGTGTGAACTGACTGGTGTGTCCACAGGTGGGAAAACCAACTGAATCCTTTCTCACACACTGAACAGGTGAATGGTCTTGCCCAGTGTGAACTTGCTGATGTACCTTCAATTGTGATAACCGAGTGAATCCATTTCCACTGTCTGAGCAGATGAAAGGCCTTTCTCCTGTGTAAAATGACGGGCTTGCCAGTTGGTCAAATGACTGAGTGAATCCCTCCCCACAGTCTGAGCAGGTCAATTGAATCTCCTGCTCCACTTCTTAAATATCGAGACAGAAACAAGAAAATTGGCGTGCCGTGTTTGAGCTTCCTGGAGACAAATTCCTTCTTGTTTTTAACCTGTAAAAAGATTTACAAAATCCATCAAAGGGTGTAGGACAACATTTCAGATGAGATTACTTGAGTTGCCAAGGTTTGAACTGGTATCACACTGTTACAGTGAGGTTCTACCCATGTTGGACAGAGAAATCATCTCCTGACTGGGCAGAGAGCTGGTATCTGGAATGACCATCAATTCCCCGATGCTCTTCCTGTCTCTGTAAGAATAGAGGGAGACAGAGTAGGAAGGCTTTTTCTCCAGAGGCTTCAGAGAGCAGAGGCTGAGGACGAGCTTCACTCCAAGTGAGGTAAGGCCAGGTAATTTCCTTTAGAAGGAGAACATTTCAAAAGTTGAGGCAACCTATTTGGGTAGGTCATGACAGCTGAGATCGGCCCCGTGGTTTGTTGCTCCTGCAGCTTGTGGGAAAACAGGGATACTTCCAGTGTCCCTGACGACTATGTGTGCAGGAAGTGTGTCCAGCTGCAGCTTCTGACAGACCACATTGAGCCGCTTGAGCTACAACTGGATACATTCTGGAGCATCCATGATGCTGAGAAAGTCGTGAATAGCACGTTCAGTGAGTTGGCCACACCGCAGGTAAAGACTACACAGGCAGAAAGGGAAGGGGTGGTGATATGCATTTCTGCGGCCGCAAACAAGACTCCAGGATGGTATGTTGCCTCCCTGATGCAAGGGTCAAGGATGTCCCTCAGCGGCTGCAGGACATTCTGAAGTGGGAGGGTGAACAGCCAGTGGTCGTGGTGTACACAGGTATCAATGATATAGGTAAAAAAAACGGATGAATTTAGGGAGTTAGCAGATAAACTAAAAAGTAGGACCACGTGCTAGTCAGAGTAGAAATAGGAGTATCTTTCAGATGAGTACATGGCTTGAAAAATGGTGCAAGGGGGAGGGATTCAAATTTCTGGAGCATTGGAACCAGTTCTGGGGAAGGTGGGACTGAAGCAAACAGGACGGTCTGGACCTGGGCTGGACTGGAACCAATGTCCTAGGGGGAGTATTTGCTACTGCTGTTCAGGAGGATTTAGACTAATGTGGCAGGGGCAGAGAGACAGAGGGGTGTAAAATGAGGGTAGAAGCAAAAAGTAGTAAGGTGGAAAGTAAAAGTGGCAGGCAGGGAAATCCAGGACAAAAATCAAAAAGGGTCACTTTTCAACATAATTGTTGTAAAAACAAGCCTGAAGGCTTTGTGTGTCAATGCAAGGGGCATTCATAACAAGGTAGATGAATTGAATGTGCAGATAGTTATTAATGAATATGATATAGTTAGAATCACAGAGACATGGCTCCAGGGTGACCAAGGATAGGAGCTCAACATCCAGGGATATTCCATATTCAGGAGGGATAGACAGGAAAGAAAAGGAGATGGGGAAGTGTTGCTGGTTAGAGAGGAGATTAACGCAATAGAAAGGAAGGATATTAGCCTGGAGGATATGGAATCGATATGGGTAGAGCTGCGTAACACTCAGGGGCAGAAAACGCTGGTGGGAGTTGTGTACAGGCCACCTAACAGGAGTAGTGAGGTTGGGGATGGCATTAAACAGGAAATTAGAAATGCGTGCAATAAAGGAACAGCAGTTATAATGGGTGAGTTCAATCTATATATAGATTGGGTGAACCAAATTGGTAAGAGTGCTGAGGAAGAGGATTTCTTGGAATGTATGCAGGATAGTTTTCTGAACCAACATATCGAGGAACCAACTAGAGAGCAGGCCATTCTAGACTGGGTATTGAGCAATGAGGAAGGGCTAGCAATCTTGTCGTGCGAGGCCCCTTGGGTAAAAGTGACCATAATATGGTGGAATTCCTCATTAACATAGAGAGTGACATAGTTAATTCAGAAACAAAGGTTCTGAACTTAAAGAAGGGTAACTTTGAAGGTATGAGACGTGAATTAGCTAAGATAGATTGGCAAGTGATACTTAAAGGGTTGACAGTGGATATGCAATGGCAAGCATTTAAAGATCGCATGGATGAACTACAACAATTGTTCATCCCAGTTTGGTAAAAGAATAAACCAGGGAAGGTAGTGCACCCGAGGCTGACAAGGGAAATTAGGGATAGTAAATTTGCCAGAAAAAGTGGCACAGCTGAGGACTGGGAGAAATTCAGAGCCCAGAAGAGGAGGACAAAGGGCTTAATTAGTAAAGGGAAAAAAGATTATGCGAGAAAGCTGGCAGGGAACATAAAAACTGACTGTAAAAGCTTTTATATATATATGAAAAGAAAAAGACTGGTTAAGATAAATTTAGGTCCCTTATAGTCCGAAGCAGGTGAATTGATCATGGGGAACAAGGACATAGCAGACCAACTGAATAACTGCTTTGATTCTGTCTTCACTAAGGAGGACGTAAATAATCTTCCGGAAATAGTAGGGGACCGAGGGTCTAGTGAGATGGAGGAACTGAGGGAAATACTTGTTAGTAGGGAAGTGGTGTTG
Source organism: Hypanus sabinus (assembly GCF_030144855.1). Classification (NCBI taxonomy): domain Eukaryota; kingdom Metazoa; phylum Chordata; class Chondrichthyes; order Myliobatiformes; family Dasyatidae; genus Hypanus; species Hypanus sabinus. The sequence continues at coordinate 419,217 of NW_026781175.1, read as the reverse complement.
GGTAAATTGAAGGGATTAAAGGCAGATATATCCCTAGGGTCAAATGGACTGCATCCCAGAGTGCTTAAGGAAGTAGCCCAAGAAATAGTATACGCATTAGTGATAATTTTTCAAAACTCTTTAGATTCTGGATTAGTTCCTGAGGATTGGAGGGTGGCTAATGTAACCCCACTTTTTAAAAAGGGAGGGAGAGAGAAACCGGGGAATTATAGACCAGTTAGCCTGACATCGGTGGTGGGGAAAATGCTAGAGTCAGTTATCAAAGATGTGATAACAGCACATTTGGAAAGCGGTGAAATCATCAGACAAAGTCAGCATGGATTTGTGAAAGGAAAATCATGCCTGACGAATCTTATAGAATTTTTTAAGGATGTAACTAGTAGAGTGGATAGGGGAGAACCAGTGGATGTGGTATATTTGGATTGTCAAAAGACTTTTGACCAGGTCCCACACAGGAGATTAGTGTGCAAACTTAAAGCACACAGTATTGGGAGTATGGTATTGATGTGGATAGAGAATTGGTTGGCAGACAGGAAGTAATGTGTGGGAATAAACAGGACCTTTTCAGAATGGCAGGCAGTGACTAGTGGGGTACCACAAGGCTCAGTGCTGGGACCCCAGTTGCTTACAATATATATTAATGATTTAGACAAGAGAATTAAACGCAGCATCTCCCAGTTTCCGGATAACACGAAGCTGGGTGGCAGTGTTAGCTGTGAGGAGGATGCAAAGAGAATGCAGGGTGACTGGGATAGGTTAGGTGAGTGGGCAAATTCATGGCAGATGCAGTTTAGTGTGGATAAATGTGAGGTTATCCATTTTGGTGGCAAGAACAGGAAAACAGATTATTATTTGAATGATGTTTGATTAGGAAAAGGGGAGGTGCAATGAGACCTGGGTGTCATTGTACACCAGTCATTGAAAGTGGGCATGCAGGTACAGCAGGCGGTGAAAAAGGTGAATGGTATGTTGGCATTCATAGCAAGAGGATTCGAATACAGGAGCAGGGAGGTTCTACTGCAGTTGTACAAGGCCTTGGTGAGACCACACCTGGAGTATTGTGTGCAGTTTTGGTCCCCTACTCTGAGGAAAGACATTCTTGCCATAGAGGGAGTACAAAGAACGTTCACCAGATTGATTCCTGGGATGGCAGGACATTCATATGAAGAAAGACTGGATCAACTAGGCTTATACTCACTGGAATTTAGAAGATTGAGGGGTATCTTATTGAAATGAATTAAATTCTAAAGGGATTGGACAGGCTAGATCTAGGAACATTGTTCTCAATGTTGGGGAAGTCCAGAACGAGGGGTCACAGATTAAGGATAAAGGGGAAGCCTTTTAGGACCGAGATGAAGAGAAACTTCTTCTGAATCGGTGGATTTCTCTGTCACAGGAAACAGTTGAGGCCAGTTCATTGTCTATATTTAAGAGGGAGTTAGATATGGCCCTTGTGGGTAAAGGGATCAAGGGGTTTGGAGAGAAAGCAGGTACAGGGTTCTGAGTGGGATGATCAGCCATGATCATACTGAATAGCGGTGCAGGTTCGAAGGGCCGAATGGCCTACTCCTGCACCTATTTTCTATGTTTCTAAGTAATGGGGCATTTCTGCCGTCTCCAATATGTGATCTGGCTCAGTTTGACTCTCTCCATTGGTATTATTCCCTGTTCCTGCTGAGCTGCATGGGTGCCTGGCCCCACAGTAACTGAAACAGTCTCACACAAATAGTCTTTCTTGACATGCAGCTGCGGTCTTCTTTTATGTTTTATTAACTTAAAGTGCTACAGTTTTAATGCCATATAAGAAATTTCTGCTGAGATGAATGTTTGGTCCGCAGCTGTTAAAAGGACTTGAGTGAATTTTTGTATTTTGTAATTTTGTTCTTGTCATAGTCATAGAAAATTTCAACACAGAAACAGACCCTTTGGGCCATCTAGTTTGTGCTGAACTATTTAAACTGTCCACTCCCACCCCCCTACCATCCAGGTACCAACACAAACCTCTTAAATGTTGAAATCGAGCTCGCATGCACCACTTGTGCTGGCTGCTCATTCCACACCCGGATGACCATCTGTGTGAAGAAGTTTCCCCTCATGTTCACCTTTCACCCTTAACCCATGGCCTCTGGTTGTTGTCCCACCCCATCTCAGTGGAGAAAGCCAGCTTGCATTTACACTATCTATGCCCCTCTATCACAATCAAATCTCCCCTCAATCTTCTACATTCCAAGGAATAAAGTCCTGACCCATTCAATCCTTCCTTATAACCCAAGTCCTCCGTATCTGGCAACATCCTTGTGAATTTTCTCTGAACTCTCTGAACCTCTTTTACATCTTTCCTGTAGGTAGGTGACCTGAATTGCACACAATACTTCAAATTAGGCCTCAGCAACATCTTCTACAAGTCAACATAACATCCATCTATTGTTGTCAGTATTTTGATTCATGAAGGGCAATGGACTGAAATCATTCTTTCCATCCCTATCTACCTGTGATACCACTTTCAGTGAATTAAGGACTTGTATTCCCAGGTCCCTTTCTTCCACAACACTCCTCCGTGCCCGACCAGTCACTGTGAAAGACCTCCGTTGGTAGGTCAGACCAAAGTGCAACAACTCACACTTGTCTGCATTAAATTCCATTTTCCATTTCTCAAACCATTTTCCAGCTGGTCCAGATCGCACTGCAAGCCATGATAGTCTTCCTCGCTGTCCACTACACCACCAGTCTTGGTGGTCATAAATCTGCTAATCCAGTTAACCACACTATCATCCAGATTACTGATATAGATGACAAACAACAACAGATCCAGCACTGATCCCCGTGGCAACCACTAGTCACAGGCCTCCAGTCAGAGAGGCAACCATCTGCTACCACACTCTGGCTTCTGCCAAAGACAGTGTCTCATCCAATTTACTGTCTCATCTTGAATGCTGAATGACTGAACCTTCCTGACCAACCTCCCATATGAGACTTTGTCAAGTGCCTTGCTGACGTCCATGTAGACAACATCCACTGCCTTGCCTTCATCCACTTTCCTGATAACTTCCTCGAGAAAGATTGGTTAGACATGACCTACCATGCACAAAGCCATGCTGTCTATCCTTGATCAGTCCACATCTATCCAAATACTTGTATATCCGGTTCCTGCACATAATGTCACTACTGATGTCAAGCTCACCAATGCACAATTTCCTAGTTTATTTTTAGAGACTTTCTTGAACAGCGGAACAACATTGGCTGTCCCCCAATCCTCCAGTACCTCACCTGTCACTGAGGATTATTTAAATATTTCTGCTAGTGCCCTGACAGTTTCTGCATTTGTCCTCCGCAGAGTCCCAGGGAACAACCTGTCAGGCCTTGGAGATTGATCCACGCTAATTTGCCTTAAGACAGCAAACAGCTCCACCTCTGTCATCTGCACAAGGTCCATGAAGTTGTTGCTGCTTTGCCTCACTTCTATAGACTCTGTGCCCATCTCCTGAGTAAATAAGAATGCACAAAAAAATCTCCCCAAGTCTATGTTATCCCTTCATATGGACTACCATTCTGATCTTGCAGAGGATTATTTTTTTCCCTTGCAATCTTTTTGCTCTTAACATATCTGCAGAATCCCTGAGGATTCTCCTTCACCTTGTCTGCTGGAGAAACCTCATGCCTTCTTTTATTTCTTTCATAAGTGTTCACTTGAATTTCCTGTATTTCATATGTACACCATTTGTTCCTCTCTGCCTGTACCTGGTATGCACCTCCTTTTTACTGATCTGGGAGAGGAAAGCCAAAGGGGTGATAGAACTGCACGGTGGGAGGTGGGGGTAAGGAGGGTTAAACTAAAGTTGCAGGGGGAATGGGAGCCTGAATAACAGAACAGATAGTGGTGGGGTTGTGGAGACAGTTGTTGTTCAGTCCTCAGACAAAGTCAGGAATGAAAAAGTTGAGCATGGTGCAGTGAATATGCTGAGCCCTGTATATTTCAATACAAGGAGCAGCGTAGGAAAGGTGGATGTGTTCAGCGATGGATCAACACCTGGAATTATGACACTAGGATCTGGCAACAGTAGAATGGGACAGGCTGCTTTATGGCAAAGGTGTGCTTGGTAAATGGGAGGCCTTCAAAGCAAAATTTTGAAAGTAGTAAGCGGGTATGTCAGAATCAAAGGTAAAGATAGAAACTGTAGGGAAACTTGGATTTCAAGAGATATTGAGATCCTGGTGAAGCACAAAATGGAATTGCATAAAAGGGATCGACAGGCAGTTTCTTATGGAATATAAGAAATGCAAGAGGACACATAAGAAATAAATCAGGATGGCTAAAAGATGGCATGAGGTTGCCGTCACAGAAAAGATGAAGGATAATCCTCAGGGATTCTAGTGATAGATTAAGAGCAAACGGATTGCAAGGCACAAAGTTGATTCTCTGGAAGACCAGAAAGGGAATCGACGTGTGGAACGAAAGCAGATGGGGGAGATCTTAAATATTTTTTAATCTCTGTTTACTCAGGAGATGCTCAAAGGGTCTATGGGAGTGTCGAAAAGCAGCATTAAAATCGTGGACACTGTACAGATTAAAGAAGAAAAATTATTTTGCTGTTCAACGTAGAACATAGAAATCTACAGCATGTTCCAGGCCATTCAGCCTACAATGTTGTGCCAACCATGTAACTTACTCTAGAAACTCCGTAGAATTTCCGTAGTGCATAGACCTCTATTTTTCTAAGCTCCATATTCCTATCTATAAGGCTGTTAAAAGACCCTATTGTATCTGCATTGACCACCGCTGCTGGCAGCGCATTCCACATACACTCACCACTCTCTGTGTAAAACAGACATCCCCTCGGTATCTATTTCCAAGCACCTTGACACTATGCCCCCTCATGTTAGCCATTTCAACACTGAGAAAAAACCTCTGGCTATCCACACGATCAATGCCCCTCATCATCTTATACACCTAACAAAGGCTCTAAACATAAACCAGGAAATAATACATTGCTTTGAGGATTAGTTAGAAGTACAGAAGTTAGTTTTTTTCATACAGAGAGTGGTGTGCGTGGAGTGGGCTGCCAGCGGCGGTGCTGGGGGCAGAAACAAAAGGGTCTTTTTAGAGACTCCTGGATGGATACATGGAGCTTAGAAAATTAGAGGACTATGGGTAAGCCTAAGTAGTTCTAAGGTAAGGATATGTTTGGCACAGCTTTGTGGGCCAAAAGGCCTGTATTGTGCTGTAGGTTTCCTGTGTTTCTGTGTAGACAAAATATAAGGGCATAGAACGGGTAAATTCAAGCAGGGTTTTTCAACTGATATTAAGTGCTGCAACAACCAGAGGGGATGGATAAGTGAGGAGGTGAAAATTTATGGGGAACATGAGGAAAACCTCTTCACTGAATTGGCCGTGACAGTGTGGAATGAGATGCCAGCACAAGTGGTGCATACTAGCTCACTTTCACCATTTAAAAGAAGTTTGGATGGGAGCCTGGATGGTAGGTGTATGGAGGGTGATGGTCCCGGTGCAGGTAGTTGCATTAGACAGCTTGAATGTTTTTTCAGCATTGACTAGATGGGACAAATTGCCTGTTTCTGTACTAAACTTCTCCATGTTTCTGTGACGGAGAAGCTGGCCAAAATAGTTTGGAAGGGAAAAGGTAGGAGTGACAACGGAGCAGCAATGGCTGGAGTTTCTGGAAGCAATTCAAGAGCTGAGTGTTAGATACATTCCAAAGAAGTGGAAGCATTTGAAAGGCAGGAGGACACAACTGGGGCTAAAATGAGAAGCCAAATCCAACATAAAAGTCAAAAAGAGAGCAAACAGAAGAGCAAGAACTATTGGGAAGCTTTTAGAAACCAACAGAAGACGACTAAACAAAAAGTCAGATGAGCTCAGGGTGTGGAATCATGATATTGTAGTCATTAATGGATCTTGGTAGCACCCAACGGTCTGAGGCATTTAGGGGAACAAAATATCCGAAGTCGCAAGATCTCTTGAAAACCAAGGTTCCCTGCACCATTTACCTTATAACTTGTATTTTGGCAGGCACATATAAACTCTACACCCTCACTTCTGAAGAACTCCCACTTACAAGTACTCTTTTGCTGGAAAAACAGCCTGTCCCAATCCACAATTGCCAGATCTTACTGATACCATCAGAATTGACCTTTCTCCAATTTAGAATCTCAACCCATTGTCCAGCCCTCTCTTTTTCCATATTTACTTTGAATCTTATGTTATTACGATCGCTAGATACAAAGTGTTTCCAAACACTAATTTCAGTCACTAACACTGGATCATTTCCTAACAGCTTATTGCACACTTCTACATTGGGAATTCTACACCCTGATTAAGGGCACATTTGAAAAACTCTACCCCATTTAGTCCTTTTACAGTATGGGAGTTCCACTCAATATATAAAAAGTTATAATCACTTACTATATCAACCTTTGTTTCGTAGCACAGTCTGTGATCTCTATAAAGTTTGTTCCTCTAAATCTCTTGTAGTGTTGGGTGCAACCAAGTCCCGAAAATGGCTACAATATCATAATTCCCTGTCCTGAGCTCATTGGGCGTTCCTCCGATGCTTCTTGCATTGTGATATACACAGCTCAGCACAGTCATCGCACCACGCTCAACCTTTTGTCTGCTGACTCTATCTGATGTCTGAACAACGTCTGTCTGGGTGTCAAGAAAGCAGCCTCTCCCTCAATGTCACAAAAGCAAGGGAACTGGTTGTGGACTACAGAAGGAATGTAGCCAGGTTAACCCCTATTGAAATCAATGGATCTGGGGTTGAGAGTGTGAACAGCTTTAAGTTCCTTGGCATAAACATCACCGAGGATCTCATGTGGTCTGTACATACATGTGGCTGTGTGGTAGGTGGCCGTGCGCCTCTTTCACGTCAGATGGTTGAAGAAGTTTGGTATGGGTCCAAAATCCTAAGAACTTTCGACAGGGGCACAAATGAGAGTGTCCTGACTGGCTGCATCGCTGCCTGGTATGGGTACTGTACTTCCCTCAATTGCAGGACTCTGCAGAGAGTGGTGTGGACAGCCCAGCGCATATGCAGATATGAACTTCTCACTATTCAGGACATTGACAAAAACAGGTGTGTAAAAAGGATCATTGTGGACCAGAGTCACCGCAACCACAAACTGTTCCAGCTGCTACCATCTGGGAAACGGTACCACAGCCTGAAAGCCCGGACCAACAGGCCCAGGGACAGCTTCTTCCACCAGGCCCTCTGATTGATTAATTCATGCTGATACAATTGTACTTTTATTTATCCTGACTGTCCTGTTGTACATACTATTTATTATAAACTATTATAAATTTCACATTGCACATTTAGACAGAGAAGTAACATAAAGATTTCTACAACTCGTGTACAAAGAATGTAAGTAATAAAGTCAATTCAATTCAATTCACCCTCTCCACTCTCTGTCCTGTCATTCTGGCTCCAATCCTCCCTGCAACTTTAGTTTAACCACCCACCCCACAGGGGAGCACCAGCAAGCCTTGCCACTAGGATATTCGTCCCTTTCTAGTTCTGTTCCCCTAACTAACAAATCCCCTATCACCCCCTTTGACTTTCCTCTGCCAGGTAATTCCCCCCCCACAACAGTTTCTAATGTGGTCCACCTGTTGTGTGGGATAATTCCCCTTCCTGACTCTCATCCAGTTTCCTGTGTCCTGCACCCTGGGTGCAACTCACCTCTCTGCACGTCATACCTATCACACCCTCCGATGCTTGGATGATGCGGAATTCATCCATTTCCAGCTCAAACTCCTTAAAGTGCAGCTGGATATACACCTTCTACGTGAGGGCATCAGGGACACTGGAGGTCTCCCCGCCTTTCCACCAATATCCCCTCTAATTTGTAATGTCCAGTGTGTGCAAAAACCTTGTACTGTACAATTTTTACCCAGTGACAACAACATGTGCAAACTTAATTTTATATAGAGAGATATCCATTTCAACAGTGAGCAAATCACTGTCAGTAAGAACTTTAATCTCCTCTGGGCTTGATTGAGTTCATCTGCACTCTCATACAACCTATGTAACAGGTTAATGAAGGATTTACTCGCCACAGCTTTTGCAAAACACCTATTTGTGATTTTCTTGCTAAATGATGCTTTAAATTTCAAATTTCCAAATATCACTCCACTTCTTCCCACTTGAAAATTCTCCAGCAACAATACGGACAGTATTGTACATAAGTATTTCCCCTGAAGTCTCACCCAGGTGACTGACAGTGGTGAACTCAGTGATGGTAATGCCAATGAATATGAAAGGAAGGGCAGTAGTCTTTCTGTCTCACTGGAGTCTGGCACATTTCTGATGTGAAAGCTACTTGTTGCCCAGGGCAAAGGTGTTTGATATCATTATGTAGCCAGACAGAATTGGTGGAAGCATGTTCTCACTGGTAGAAAAATGCAGACCGAGAGGAGGTAGAACAAGAAACACACACAAAATGCCGGAGGAACTCAGCAGGCCAGGCAGTATCTATGGAAAAGAGTACTAATGCTGAATTCCTCCAGCAATTTGTGTGTGTACCTCGGATTTCCAGCATCTGCAGATTTCCTCTTTGTGATTGGAGGTAGACCACAGATGATTTTCTCAACTGGTGATGTAAAAGATTTTAGAGCCATAGAATAGAACACTACAGCACAGTACAGGCCCTTCAGCCCTCCATGTTGTGCCAACCCATATAAACCTTAAAAAAAAGAACTAAACCCACACTACCCCGTAACCCTCCATTTTTTTTTCATCCATGTGCCTGTCCAAGAGGTTGTTAAATACCCCTAATGTTGTAGCCTCCACCACCACCCCTGGCAAGTCATTCCAGTCACTCACAACCCTCTGTGTAAAAAAACTTACCCCTAATGTCTCCCCGAAACTTCCCTCCCTTAATTTTGTACATATGCCCTCTGGTGTTTGCTATTGGTGCCCTGGGAAACAGGTACTGACTATCCACCCTGTCTATGCCTCTCATAATCTTTTAGCCCTCTATCAAGTTCTAGACCTTTCATATTATTTCACATTTCATAAGGATTGAAACAGAATGGGCTGAAACACACTGTTCATAAGTGCTGGCGTTCAGTCCACTTCGTGCATTGACTCATAACATTTTTTGGGTGTATGCTTGTCAGAAACACATCCAACAGATTTCCCATCAGAAGTGCAGGTAAATTCTGGACCTGATTTCAATGAACCACTGAGCACTCTGAAAAAAAAAGTTGCTGCAGAGGCCGATTTCTCCCCTGTGCTTTTATTTTTATTTTATTAAATAAACATTATCTTGAATCTCTTAATCTTAATTCACATTTAATGTAGGATTAACCTTTCTGCATTTGGATAACTACAATTGTTGTTCTTTTCTTTCGAAAAATGCAGTCACATCATAATACTATTCAAACTTCAGACCAAAAGTCTTCTTTATCCCCCTTTTATTTTTTCCCAGGAAAAAAAGACTATAACCTTTTTGCTATTTAAAATTGGTAACATTGATCAATTCATGCTGTTGTTTAAAATTAAATTGCTTAACTCCCTGAAGCAAACTTGTAAGTTCACTAGCTAATAAAGAATTGAACAAAGAGGATTGTATATTTTACGCACAAAGCAGCATAATATCAATGCTCCTACATCATAAACTGGGAGACGGATGTACACATCCCAATCTTATTAGGTATTTGTACTCAATTTTTCCCACAGATGGTGAACTGCTAATCTTGGCTGGTTCATCAGGCACAGCATGGAGTGGATCTGAAGGGAGGTGGGGTGGTTTGTGTATTTGCGGCAGTGCTGGGAGGAAAAATCAGCATGAATGATGAATGTCTTTAATGTCCCTTCCTATAAAATGCTCTACAAATGTTTCACGCTAATTTGACCTTGAGCTTTTTTTTAACCATATTACACTGTAGTCATGATTACTTAGAATTTCAACATCTCTTTTCCAGCGAAAATAATAAGTGGGAAGGGGTATAATTTTAAAGATCGTTTATATTCAGTTTAATCTACCCCGTTCTAATGAAATGTTTATTCAGTTATTCATGCTATTGACAAGGCTCCGAAAAAAGCAAATGAGGACCAATAGGTGTGGTCCATTCTTGCCAGTTCAATGGCATAATTTTAAACTCACTTCTCCATGTCTTCACATTTAGGAGCAGAATCACAAGAAGAGCTGGCAAATGACCAGGGAAGCTTCACACAGAATCACAGAACAATTATTATAAAATTATTGTTGGCATGAATGGAGATCATCAACCAGAACTATCCTTTCAACTCCAATCCTTTTCTCTTGCCCTGCATCACTGCAAAAATTCACTCTCATATCCTTTCCAATTCTATTTGGAAGTACTGTCTTAGTCTTCGACAGTACTGTCCTGTGGATATCCAGTAACTGTGCTCTGGAAGTCCAATCCAAAGTAGAATCTTTGCTAATCTACAATGCTAGCACTGCACCTCACCATACTTTATGTCCAGTAATTTAACCAAGATTCCGATTTTCTAATCACAGAAAAGACTAAGTACTAATTTAAAACAAAGGCTAAGGTTTAAACTTTCATCTTATGCTGATGATCATCTAATGTTATACTGCTTTTCCATATTAGATAGATAGATAGATAGATAGATAGATAGATAGATAGATAGATAAATAAATAAATAAATAAGGAATGACAGATAAGGTTGTGGCCTAAGGTAGAAGGAGTCAATTTTAGAAAATCTAGCACATCTATTTTTCAGCATAGTCCACTCCTACATTTACACACTTAGTCCAGCGGTCGTGTAACATACGAATCTTGGACCTCCAGAGAGTGTCCACAGACGGGTTTTGTTCCCTTTCTCCGAGTTCCTAATCCTTGCATTTAGATAGCTGGAGCTCAGCTCTGTCTGAGAGATCCATCGGTTCCCATTCCCTCATCAGCCGGAAGCTCCCCGGGGCCCGTGTACGGATCGTGGGGCTGAGAGAGAGGGAAGAGGGCAGGACTGTCCCGGGATTGCGGGTCACGGTCTCCGAAATTCAGAGGAATTATCCCGAAGTCGGTGTATAAGATAAAAACACGGAGAATCGCTCTTACCTGCAACCGACATTTTCAAGGCCTCGTGTGCTGCGCGCATGCGTGATACTCGGGGACGTCGTCAGCCTGACGCCTGCGCAGTTCATCAGTGCTTCAGTGCCTGATAAGAATTATTCGCGCAGGGCCTTAAGGGTAATAACGGTGCCATTAAACAGTTCTTGAAGCACCGGTTCAATGTCCATATCTCATTTTTTTCGGGTATATAGAAAAAATCTGAAGCTTTTTTAACGCAGGAAGCGGCTCACATAAACAATGTATTCAATATCCACGTGTATCTAATGCCAATGTAAAATGCAGGTATAAAACACAGGAGATTCTGCAGTGGCTGGACATACAGAGACGCACACACACAAAATGCTGGGGGAGCTCTGCAGTTCAGGTAGTAACTAAGCAGCGGAGTCCACAGTCTAGGCATGCTGAAGAGGCTCGGTCTAAAAGTTGTTTATTTATTCCTCTCCACAATTGCTGCCTAATCTTTTGATTTCCACCAGTATTTTGCAGAAACTAACAATCTTTTTTTTCGGTCAACCAGTTTCCAATTTTTTCTGATTTTCCTTTTGTAGCCATATCCTGTAGGTCTGTTTCTCCCCTCTCCTCCTCCTCCTAAACTCCAGACCCATTCTCTCTCTGGAGCCGCAAAGCCTGACTCAGGCTGGCAACTCTTTGGTTTCTGATTCTGCACCATCGAAATTTCACTCGCCAGTCTGCTGTCAGACTTTAGAGGTGCATTGTGTTCCGAGACCGCAGGTTCGCTTACTGTGAGTGTCGCTTTAAGTGCCTGAGTGAGGCGGGTCTGTGACGTCAGACAGGCGCTGCAGCAGAGACAGAGAGACAGAGGGGGGAGGAGAGGGAGGGGAGAGAGAGAGATAGAGGGAGACGAAGAGAGGAAGAGTGAGAGAGACTTCAGCTTGTCACTGCTATGCCCAAAAGATTGGGTTGATCATCGGCACGCAGTGCACAACGGATGTGTGACAGTCACTTCGTATCATCCAGATGTGTGGATTTCCCTTACCCGGAATCGGGGTGTTTTGTGGTAACCACCCGAAGACGATATTCCTGTGACTGTCACCTGGTGATATTTCTAAGTGGATTTCGGAACTAATCGACGGATAAGATCTTCGGCGACTGTTATTTCGTTCACCCAGCGTGGAATGTGTGTGGAATTCTTCGTAATTGCCTTCTCTCTACATGTTCCTGTGGATTTACAAATCTCTCCTCTCACTCGCTTGTTCCGTAGATTACTGAACTTTTCCACTTTACCATCTTAAGACTTTAAGCATTGTTTCCCAATAGTTTGGAATATGTACAACACCGTTAATTGCTGTTTATTTCGTTCAATCTTTTAGATTTGGAGTAGATACTAATGAAGAGAGTGGTTTTAACATCGAAACCAGACTCCGTTAGTGATCTATTGCTGCTGGTACGTAAAAATTGCAACAACCCAGCTGTCTGAGGCACAGTCCTTTAAAATAGGTGAAAATGACACAAAACATTGAAAAGAGCGGAGAAGAAGGAGTTTAACCAACTTCGTCCGGAGCCCTGAACAACGTCACAACCACAGTGAGCTCATCGTCTTGTTCAGCCCGGAGAAAATCATGCAGGGAATTCATGCAGGTGTATAAGATGATGAGAGGCATTGGTCGTGTGGATAGCCAGAGGCTTTTTCCCAGGGTAGAAACGGCTAACACGAGGGGGAATAGGTTTAAGCTGCTTGGAAGTAGGTACAGAGGAGATGTCAGAGCTAATTTTTTTAAAGCAGAGTGGTGTTTGTGTGGAATGCACTGCCAGCGATGGTGGCAGAAGCGAATACAATAGAGTATTTTAAGAGTCTCTTAGATAGGTACATGGAGCTTAGGAAAATAGAGGGCTATGCGGTAGGGTAATTCTAAGCAGTTTCTAGAGTAAGTTACATGGTCGGCGCAACATTGTGGGCCAAAGCGTCTGTAATGTGTTGTAGGTTTCTATGCTTCTCTGAAATTCAAGAGAAATCTCCTATCCCACGGAGCGGTGACTAGTTGTAACCTGTCATCACAGGGAGAGTGAGAGGGGAACGGCAGGGGTAGATTTTAATATACTGATATGGAACAGAAACATGGGCAGGGACCAGATGGACAGAGTGGCCACTCTAGTGTACATTGTGAGTGTGGTGGAGACGATAAGAACCTGAGACACGGGATTTGATACAGAGCTGATTTATCTATCACAGCTCCACAATATTAAACACCAGTCTAGTTCAAGGCTAACATCAGCAGAACTGACTCCTCCAATGCTCAGTGACCAGGGTTCAGTCCTGGGTGCGGTGTGCAGCCGCAAGAACTGCAGAATCTGACAGTAACAGTCCCTCATGAACCTGCAGCTGCCTTCAGTCACCGTGATGGTTAAACATTTAACACGGAGCTGATTTGAACTTCCTCCCTGATGCTGGTGTTGCAGCAGCTGGGATGATTGAGTAAAACTCTTTGCTCACTCCGGACAGAAATGTGGCCTCTATTTATTGTGAACTCACCGGAGCATCACAAGGTGGGTTAACTGAATGAGTCTCTTCGCACACACGGAGCAGGTGAACGGCCGCTATCCAGTGCGAAGCTGTTGGTGAATCTGCGATGGCCGACTGAATCCCTTCCAAAATGAGATCCAGTGAATGACGTCACAGTGCTCGGAACGTCATGGCGATGTATCCAATCAGATCACGGACATGGACACGTGCTCGGGCTCTCCTTATCGCGAGTGGGGCGCTGTCTTCTCCAGCATCTCCGCCTCCACATTCAAGGATCGGCGGCATTCAAGCGCTGGTGAACTGACAGATACAGCGGAACTAACGTGTTGTTGTGTTTGTGAGTCCCAGCATGAAAGTCGTTCAGAGAGAAAAATCAAACTCCCACCCCAACCCCAGCTTAAAAAAAGAACGGCATCCCGATCATCAACCTACAAACCCCACCCCTCTGGACAAAAGGGAACAATAACATCGAGCCCCCCCCCCCCAAAGGAAACAACCCTACCCCGCACAACAGCGGAGGAGCCGGTGTCACCAGGGTAGCTTAAATCTGGAACTCACTGCCCGAGGTGGTGGTGGAGGCAGGTCCCTTCACAACATTTACGAAGAGGATGAGCATTGAAACTGCCGAGATACAGTCGGCTGTGAACCAAGTGCTGATAAATGGGACCAGTGTAGACAGTGAGTGGATGGTCAGAACAGGTATGGCCGGCCAAAGGCCTGTTTCCGTGCTGTGTGATCCACCACTCCGGACATGGTAAATTAACGATTTATTAACAATCACCGCAAGGATGGTTTTCTGATTCAGTCTGAAGGTTATGGTACATTCAGCTCGTCATCAGACCTGAAAAATCATGTCTTCCCGCAGCTGGTTCCACCTGTTGGTGTGTCCTCTTTCGTCCACCTCCAGGGAAGCTGCATCTCCACACAGACTCCTCACTTGAGAATACACACAGTGTTTTCTGTTGACTAATACACTGTGTGTGGACCCCGCTGGCAATTCTGGTGTTGTGACCCGAATCGAGACAAACACCACGCTGCCCACTCCACCAACAACACAGCACAGCCGGACACATAACAGGGGACTTTACATCCCACAACACTGGATTCAGTGATGAAACCCGTCATTAATGTTGTTGTCCCACTGAAAAGTCCATTAAGGTGCTTTTAAATGCCAGCGCTCGCCCACAGGTGACGTCAGACACAGTTCCCACGCGCCTGACGTCACACATGGGCTCCCCACACCGGGATCTGCCCTCACGTGCGCGGTGTCTTACGTCACCCACGCGCTGCTGTGCTCGAGCTTTATCGGTTTAACGGCTGGGCTAATAATCACGTGACCAGCCCCTCCCCCACCGCTGTCAACAGAGGATTCAGGAGCTACGCTATTCCTATTGGTGCTAAGCGATGTCAATCACAGGTTACAACCAATCCCGGAGGCGGACAAGCCGAGTGGGCGTTACCCCGCTGAGTTCGTCTCCCGCTCAAGCGCCGACCGCCTCCTCAGAGCGGAGAAAACCTCAAAGTAAATGTCCGCTTTCTGATTTATTTCCATTTCCCTCCGAGGGAAGTTGGGGCGTTTGTGAAGCGTCTCCCGCGGCCGGAGTCTGATGTATCGCTGAGAGGTAGGAGGAGACCGCTCGGCCCGTCGGTTCGATGCCGGTTCCCCGGGGAGGGAGGGATTTTATTGACAGGATGAAGATGGTGAGGGAGGGGGCGGACAGGATGTTTGTCCCGGTGGGGACAGGAGGGGCTCATCTGTGGAAATGTCTGAGCCCACGGTGGTGTCGAGCAGAGGGATTCACCCCATTGGGGGCAAACACCGGCAGACTGTTGCCCTGCAAGCGGGGCCAATGGTCCGGGCAAAGTGACAATTATTTGTGTTTTGTTGAGATTGTACCTGGAATATGGTGTAAAATCCCGCTCCCCAAACTAACACGGGTTATACAGACCAAAGAACAAACTGCCGGAGGAACTCAGTGGGTCGGGCAGCATCTGTGGAGGGAAATGGACCGTCAACATTTCGGGCCGAGATCCTCCCTCTGGACTGAGAGTGGTCGGGAAATAGTCAGAGAAAAGAGGTGGGGGGTGGGGATGGGGCAAGAGCCGGGGAGTGAGAGGTGGATCCAGGTGAGGGGGGAGGTGGGAAGGTGGAAATAGTGACGGGGTGGGAGGTGAGTGATCGGGGCAACACGGGGCTGCAGAAGATGGTAATTAATTCTATAGAGGATTAACAAAGAGGTTAGAGAGTATTTGTTATAGAGAGTGCAATGAAGATTCACCAGACTGATCCCTGGGGTGGTGGTGTCACCATATGAAGAAAGATGAAATGTGATAACCCTTTCATTTAGAGAATCGAGGACTGAGAGGTGAACACATTGAAATGTACAACATCATGACCGGTTGAACCAGGGATCTCAGTCTCTGAAACAGGGATAGACTGTGCGGGACTGAAATGAGGGGAAATGTCTCCATTCCGAATCTGGTGAATGTTTATAAATCCCCACCACAGAGGGCGGTGAAGACTCAGTGATCGTCCGCACGTAAAACAGAGGCCGGCAGATGTGTGGAGACCGAAGGGATGGAGGAAATGAGGATCGGGCAGAAACACGTGGCTGAGATGGGTGAGCAGCCGCCATATTGCTGATGGTTAGAGGGGCTGAATTGCCTCCTGCTGTTTCTCACTTGATGTTTCAGTGTTCCTGTCCAGCAAGGCTCTGGAGGAATGTGAATAAACACAGATCTGATTTAAATGAAACGTGAACATTTCCTTTTTGCGTCTGAATTATGTTTTGGACCTGGATGGGAATCGAGCCGGTGACTCTGTGACCTGGAGGTGGAGGGAAAAGGATCGGGGAAGATACGGTGTGGAAAAATAATCATGTATCTGGGGTAAATATGGAATAATGTGGGGAATGCGGTGGATTGGTCGGGCAGCATGTGAGGGGCGAGGAGCAGAGTCACCGGTTCAGGAGGGAGTCCCTCCACCCGTCACCTGATCCCGGTTCCTGTTCACATATTTCTGCAGATCTGCAGCATCTGCGGGTCACTGTTCTATGTGTACGTGTAGCTTCACCTTTCACCCGTTCAGACAAGGCAGTGAGATCCGGATCTGTCACGTCCTCTCGTTGTGGGTGGACAATGTTTATTTCTCTGCAACACTTTCTGTTGTTTCATTCCACTGTTTTGAGGTGCTGAAGTGCTGCCAATGTTTCTGGGTGTCTGACCCGTTTATGTGAGAATTTAGCCATTTGTATTTATCTGAGCTTCTCATAAATGTGTAAAATTTAGTTCAGCTTCACTTCAGAATTTCCAAAGCAACACCCAGTCGGTCAAATTGCTCCACACAATTAAAATAGCTTATCACTTTTTTTCTCTATTTTTGTACTATATATATGTATATTCTTATTTTAAATCACAATTTTTCAAAACTATTGTTATGAATTAGGTTCTACTGCTGCCGCAGGGACAACAAATTTCATGACACATGCCGGTGCTATTAAACCTGATTCTGATATTGATATGGGAGACCCACCACCGGTCACCTGATCCCAGTTACTGCAGATCGTAATGTGAGATTGAAGCATTTTCCATATATTTGCTTTCCACAGAAATTACAACAGTTCAGTTTCCTTCTGTGGTTCCAGAGCAGAAGCTCAGTCTGTCTAATATTTCCACACAATTAAACTGGGAAATTGGTTTATTATCATCATGTACTGAGCTACAGTGAAAATCTTGCCTGACATACCATCCAGACAGATGGATACATTTCAACTGTACACTGAGCTGATATACATCAAAATAATCACTGTAACAAAGCATTATGGCTGCAGAGAAAGTGCGGTGCAGATGGACATATGGTGCAGGGTCACGTCCAGTTACATTGTGAGGTTGAGTCCATTTTATCATTCATTTGGCTAATAACTGCAGACAGGAAGCCGTCCTTCAGCCTGGTGTTACGCACTTTAAGGCTTTTGTATCTCTTCCCAATGGGAGAGCAGGTTTGCAGCAAGAATGTCTGTGGTTGTGAGGATCTTTGACTACATGGCCTGCTTTTCCGAGGCAGGGGAAGTGTAGGAAGAGTCCATGGAGGGGAGGCTTGTTTCTCCGATGTTCTCTGCAGTTCCTTGCAGTCATGGGCAGAGCAGTAGCTAGACGAAGGCGTGAAGTATTGACAAGGTGCTCAGAGACCTCGGCCTTCACCCTGCCTTGTGTCGCTGGATCCTGGACTTCCTGTCAGATCGCCAGCAGGTGGTAAGAGTGGGCTCCATCTCCTCTGTCTCTCTGACCCTCAGCACACATACCCCACAGGGTTGTCTCTTTGGCGCCCTCCTTTACTCTCTGTGCACCCATGACTTGTGTTGCCACCCACAGCTCCAATCTGCTATTTAAATTTGCTGACAACACTACATTAATTGGCCTAATCTGAAATACTGATAACAATCAATCAAATGCCTTCTGACAAGGCTCGGTCCAAACAAACTTTTCACCCTTCTTCAGGAGGTTGGTCAGAGGAAGAGTGATAGCAGCAAAGTTCTTACGATACTATCCATCCATTCCCAGAAACCTTCTAAGAGCCTTCTTAGCAGTCAGAATAGGAACTTGAGAAATTGTCTGGACTTTTGCCCGAACAGGAGCCAACTTGCTTTGACCGACAACATAGCCAAGACAGGTCACACTGGCATTGCCAAATTCACTCTTAGGTTGTCCTAGGAAAGCCTGTCAAATAGCTTTTCTACTGCAGAGATATGCTCTTCCCAAGTGTCACTCCCTGTGACTAAGTCATCAATATAGGTATCTGTGTGTTCTAACCCTCGAATTACAAAATCAATCATTCTCTGGGATGTTCCTGGAGTATTTTTCCTTCCAAAAGGCAAAACATTGTATCCATACAACCCAGATGGTGTCACAAACACAGAAATGTCCCTACCTCTGTCCGTCAATGGAACACACCAATACCCTTTCAACAGATCAATCTTTGTAAATTAGCTATTCCAACCTTATCGATGCAATCATCCACCCTAGGGATAGGATAGGCATCAGTTTTTGTTACTGCATTTACCTTTCTACAATCAGTACACAATCTAACACTACCATCATGTTTGGGCACAATAATGCAGGGTGACTCCAATCTCATTTTGAAGGCCTAATAATACCATTCTCCAGCATGTTCTCAATTCCCTGGTCAGCCAATTTACATTTTCTACGTTCATGCGATATGGGTGTTGTTTAATCGGTTTGGCTTGACCAACATCTACATCGTGTACTGCGACCGTGGTTTCCTTGGGAACATCGGGAAATCAATCTTTAAACTTCAGAATGAATTCCTTCATCTGTTGTTGTTGCTTTGGCTGCAGATGAGACAACTTGTTATCAATGTTTTCTGGAACAACCGATTCATTAGCCTAACTGGGACGATGTTTGGCTTGTGAAAAGTCTCAGACGAGTCAATTGTTTCATTCTCAGGGTTGCCAGATTCATATGTTTTGACAACAACACTCACAGATGGTACCTGCTTGTCAAAAAAGGCTGTATCATATTTATGTGTACCACCTGTGTTAGTTCAAGTCTGTTGGGTGTTTTAATTACATAATTCACATCATTAATTTGGGAGACTATCTCATACGGTCTATTGAATTTCGCCTGAAGTGGATTCGTCAACATAAGACAAGCACCTTATCTCCCACCTGGTATTTTCTTTCGCGAGCCCTGTTATCAAACCAACACTTCATTTTGTTTTGAGAAATCTTTAAGTTTTGTCTCGCTAGACAACAGGCTTGGTGTAGTTTATTTTTGAGCTTCAAAACATAGTCTAAAGAGTTAACATCAATCCATCGTTTCTTTTAACAAGGTCAAAGGTCACTCTGCGACCAAATACAAGTTCAAATGGAGTAAAGCCCAGTGATGCCGGTACTGACTCTCTTTCTGTGGACAAAAGCAAATGTATTCCTTCATCCCGGTCTTTTCCATTTTCAACACAATATGTCTTAATCATTGTTTTGAGGGTAGAATGAAATCTATCTAAACCCCCTTGTGATTCTGTATGGTACGCAGATGATGCAATTTGTTTTGCCCCCAATTCAGAAACTACCTGCTGGAATAATCCAGATGTAAAATTGCATCCTTGATCAGACTGGATTTCTTTAGGCAAATCGAATAATGTGAAAATCTTGGTAAGAGCCTTCACCACAGTTTTAGCTTTAATATTTCTGAGAGGTATTGCCTCTGGGAATCTGGATGCAGTACACATAATAGTTAGCAGATACTGATGGCCAGCTTTAGTCTTTGGCAATGGGCCAACACAATCCACTATAACTTTGGAAAAGGGTTCACTGAATGCAGGTATAGGCCACTGGGGTGAGCTCATTAGGATTTTTTTTTGAAAACTTTTTTATTGCATTTTTAAGTAATTACAGAGTAAAATATGAAAAAAATGTATATAACCCTTCCCCCCCTCCCCTTAACTCCTCCCCCCGACTACCCTATAGAAAAAAAAAGAGAAAGAAAGAGAAAAAAAAAGAAAGAAAGAGTGCCTGGTTGTTGGTAGATCTCCACATGCTCCATGGAGTTCGTAATAACTTTAATATGTATATTTATTTCTTTCCCCTAATAACCAATTGTTTCATCTTCAGAGCATCTATATATTTAGTCCTGTCTTTTGTAAATAAGGGCTCCAAATTTTCAGAAATGTTTCATATTTATCTCTTAAATTATAAGTAATTTTTTCTAATGGAATACAGCCATAGATTTCTTTCTTCCAAGAGTCTATACTTAAATATGTATCCGATTTCCAAGGAACTGCAATAGCTTTTTTGGCTACTGCCAGTGCAATTTTTATGAATTATTTCTGATATTTATTTAGTTTAAGTTTCGGTTTTATCCCTTCAATATCACCTAGTAAGAGTAATATTGGATTATGAGGAAATTGTGTTCCTGTAATTTGTTCCAGTAAAAGTCTTAAATTTGTCCAAAAAGGGTGAATTTTAGAACAAGACCATGTAGAATGTAAATAAGTACCAGTTTCTTGGTTTCATCGGAAACACTGATCCGATAAATTTGGATTTTATATATTTATTTTTGTGGTGTAATATATAATTGATGTAGAAAATTATACTGCACTAATCTTAACCGAACATTTATTGTATTTGTCATACTATCAAGACATAGTCTTGACCGATTTGTTTCTTCAATTTTAATATTCAAATCACTTTCCCATTTTTGTCTTGACTTATGGACTCCTTGTTTAATTGCCTGTTTTTGAATTAAATTATACATACAAGATATAATTTTTTTAATATTTCCTTTTTGAATTAAAATTTCTATTTCATTAGATTTCGGCAATAACATTGTTTGACCTAATTTTTCTCTTAAATAAGCCCTTAATTGAAAGTAACAAAATAAAGTGTTATTTGATACTTTATATTTATTCTTTAATTGATCAAATGACATTAATATACCTCCTTCAAAACAATCTCCTATATATCTAACCCCTTTTTAAAACCAATTATATAAAAGTTGATTGTCCATTGTGAAAGGAATAAGTCTATTTTGAATTAAAGATCTCTTTGCTAATAAAGATTTTTTTGTCTCATCATCAACATTTATCTTATTCCATAAGTCAATCAAATGTTTTAATATAGGAGATTCTTTCTTTTCCCGTATCCATTTAGATTCCAATGTATATATAAAATCTTCTGGTACGTTTTCTCCTATTTTATCTAGTTCTATTCTAATCCATGCAGGTTTATCTTTCTCGAAAAAAGATGCAATAAATCTAAGTTGATTTGCTTTATAATAACTCTTAAAATTTGGAAGTTGTAATCCTCCTAGATCAAATTTCCATGTCAATTTTTCCAACGATATTCTTGACATCTTACCTTTCCAGAGAAATTTCCTCACATATTTGTTTAACTCTTGAAAAAACTTCTGGGGTAATTGTATTGGTAATGATTTTAATAAATATTGTAGTCAAGGGAATATATTCATTTTTATAGTATTTACTCTACCTACTAATGTTATTGGTAATGCCATCCATTTATCAAGGTCTTCCTGAATTTTTTTCAAAAGTGGTGAATAATTTAATTTGTATAAGTTTTTTATGTCATTATCAACTCTTATACCTAAATATTTTATACCGTTTGCCGGCCATCTAAATTGAGTTATTAATCGACATTGATTATAATCTCCTTTAGTAAGAGGTAAAATTTCACTTTTATCCGAATTTATTTTATAACCCGATATTTTCCCATATTCTTCTAATCTATAAGATAATTTGCGTAGTGAATGTAATGGATATGTTAAATAAAGTAGAACATCATCAGCAAATAAGTTAATCTTGTACTATTCCTGATTAACTCTGAAACCCTTAATATCTGAGTCCATTCTAATTAATTCAGCTGGTGGCTCCATTGCCAACACAAACAAAGCAGGTGATAATGGACAACCTTGCCTAGTTGATCTTGTTAACTGAAGTGATGTTGAAATTTGACCATTTGTCACTACTTTAGCTTTGGGATTAGTATTTAAGGTTTTAATCCATTTTATAAATGATGTTCCTAATCCATATTTTTCCAATACCTTAAATAAAAAATCCCATTCCAATCTATCAAATGCTTTTTCTGCATCTAAAGCAACTGCCACACTCGTTTCCTCCCCCTTTTGCGCTAAATGGATTATACTAAATAAACGGGCTACATTATCTGCTGATTGTCTATTTTTAATAAATCCTGTTTGATCCATATGCACTAATTTTGGTAAGCATTTAGATAATCTATTAGATAAGAGTTTTGCTATTATTTTATAATGTGTTTAATAAAGAAATAGGTCTATATGATGCTGGTTTTAAAAGGTCTCTATCTTTTTTTGGCAATACTATTAAAATAGCTGTTGGAAAAGTTTCTGGAAGTTTATGCGTTCTTTCCGCTTGCTGTATTAACTCCATAAAAGGAGGGATTAATAAATCTTTAAACTTCTTATAAAATTCAGGCGGAAAACCATCTTCTCCTGGAGATTTATTACTTTGAAGTGATCCCAGAGCTTCTTCAAACTCCTTCAATGTAAAAGGCATACCTAATCCCTTCTGTTCTTCTGTATTTAATTTTGGAAGAGTTATTTGTGATAAAAATCCTTCTATCTTAACGTCATCATTCTTTGATTCTGATTTATACAACTCAGAATAAAAACTCTTAAAAGCCTCATTAATTTCTAGAGGCTTATAAGTAATTTCATTCACTTTTGTTCGAATTAGATTTATTGTTTTAGAAGTCTGATCTGTTTTTAACTGCCAAGCAAGGACTTTATGTGATCTTTCACCTAGTTCATAATAACTCTGTTTAGTTCTCATAATTGCTTTTTCTGTTCGATATGTCTGGAGTGTATTGTATTTTAACTTCTTATTAATAAGTTGTCTTCGTTTTTCTTGTCATATTTCTTTGAGATCCCTTTTCTAATTTTATAATCTCTTTTTCCAATTGATTTATTTCTATCATATATTCCTTCTTAATTTTAGAAGTATAACTTATTATCTGGCCTCTCAAATATGCTTTCATTGCTTCCCACAATATAAATTTATCATCAACTGAATGTAAACTTGTATCTAAAAAGAACTGAATCTGCTTTTTCATAAAATCATAAAAATCTTGACGTTTTAGTAGAATTGAATTAAATCTCCATCTATAAATTGATTCCTCTTCATCTATCATTATCATTGTCATTATTAAAGGAGAATGATCAGACAATATTCTTGCTTTTATTCCACATTTTCACTCTATCTTGAATATTCGTTGATAATAGGAAAAAATCTATCCTTGAGTAGGTTTTATGTCTATTTGAATAAAATGAATAATCTCTTTCTTTTGGATTGATTCTTCTCCATATATCAATCAAATTTAAGTCTTTCATCAATGATAGTTAATTTTGTTACTTTTGATTTTGTAATAGCCTTTGTTGATCTATCTAAAACTGGATCTAAACAAAAATTGAAATCTCCACCTATTAATATTTTATCACGTGCGTTAGCCAAATTCAAAAAGACCTCCTGTATAAATTTTACATCATTTTCATTTGGGGCATAAATATTCATAAGAGTCCATAGTTCTGAAAAAATTTGACAATGTATAATTAAATATCTTCCTGCGGAATCAATTAATACATTTTGTATTTTAATTGGTAAATTTTTATTAACTAAAATTGCAACTCCTCTCGCCTTTGAGTTAAATGAAGCTGCAATAACATTTCCAACCCAGTCTCTTTTTAATTTCTGATGTTCTATATCCGTTAATTGAGTTTCTTGTAAGAAAGCTATATCTATTTTCATTTTTTAATATATGTTAAAATTCTTTTTCTTCTTATTAGTCCATTAAGCCCATTAACATTGAAACTTAAAAACTTCAATAAATTAGTCATTATTTTTAATTATGTTACTCCAATCTATAATAATACCTGATCTTTCAACTTTCATGGTATCCTGGGAAATCTTTTTTGAAGTCTCCATGTTGCTATGTGTGTCGCCACCAATCATCCAGGCAAAAGAATAAAAGAAAAATAGAATATAAAGAAAAAAACAAAATACCCCCCTACTAATGTTGTGAAAGAAGAAAACACAACATTATCCCCCCTCTATTGTACGGGTCATGACAATCGCCATGATTACACACGTGAATCCCGTAGTAACCGATACAAAGCTCCCCAGCCACCCACCCCACAACATAAAAAGTATATATATAAAAAAAGAAAAAAAATACTATTCTCAATTAATATTTCTAAAATTTTACTTTTCTCCCTTATATCATCCTTAAATGTCCATCAGTTCCATTCACTATCTCTGTCTTCGTCTTTAACCATTACAGTTAGAAGTCTCTACGTTTAATTAGTGAATAAATGGAAGTTTTTGTGCGAACACCTCCGCATCTCGATAATCTGGAAAAAAATCTTTTTCCCTCCGCCAAAAAAATTATCATTGTTGCTGGGTGATGCATTAAAAACTTACAACCTTTTTCCCATAAGACTTTTTTAGCTGGATTAAATACTTTCTTTCTCTTCAAAAGGTTATAACTTATATCAGGATAAAAAAGAACAGGTTTCTCTGCTATCATCAATGGACCCTTTCTTCTTTTGGCACTTTGGGCAGCTGCCCTCAAAATCTTTTCTTTATCCTGGTATCGTAAACATCTAATCAAAATTGATCGCGGATTTTGATCATCTTGAGATCTTGGCCTTAAGGCTCTGTGCACCCTTTCAATCTCAATTGAAGTTTCTTCTCCCATTTCCAATTTTTCAGGAATCCATTTTGGAAAAGATTTATTGGGTCTTCTCTTACGGTATCTTCTTTAAGTCCAACAATTTTAATATTGTTGCGTCTACCAAAATTTTCAAGCATCAATTTTTTCCATGAGTTGTTTTCTTTCTATGTCCAGGCATTATTATCATATTCCATATTCTTCATTCTTCCTTCCATATCTTCCATTTTGACTTCCAAATCTGTAATTTTCTTTTCCATTTTTTGCTGTCTCTTTGTCATTTTATCAAACATAGCTTCCATATTTATTATTTTTCTTTAATTACTTTTAATGCATTTAATTTATGCATTATTTGCCTCAAAGTCTTTTTTGTATTTTCAGAGGCACTTTCATCTTCATCTTTGTCTGATTTTTCCAGAGAGTCCGGCTCTCTCTCAGATTCACTTTCACTGTCGGTTTCAGTCGCTGCTGGGTTTTGTAGTTCTGGTTGCTCTCGTTTGCGCATGCTCATTCCTTTACGCTTGCACAGTTCTCGTTGAACTTTTCCTTTAGAAATGGCCGATGCTGCCACAGTCTCCTGTTCTGTTTCACCGGTGGTGTATTGTACCTGAGTCCGTGGTTCTTCAGTAGAAATAGGCCTTGATTCTGTTCCAACTCGAGCTGTCTTCACGGTAGTAGTTTTCTTCGTCCTCTGTTTATGAGGCATAGCTTAAAACAATCCGGAGTAGTTTATAAGTAACCTTAAAAAGGTATTGATTAACTTTTCTTCACTTAAACATTGATTTATTAACTTTTTTACGGGAGGGCTGTGTTCCACCGTCTCGATCCTACGTCATCACGTGACGTCCCCAGCTCATTAGGTTTACCCACAACTTGACAAGTGCCTTTTGGAAACTCTTATTCAGGGTAAACATAACCTTATGAGTTAAAGCAAACTGATCTGCTAATCCAGCAGATTCCTGCATAGTGACAGCATCATTTCCATCTAAATACATCTTTCTGTCATCAGGGACACACCTTCAGAATTCTTCAATTAAAACCAACTCTCTCAAGCTGTTAAAATCATCATTTACATGTTCAGATGTGCACCAGAGGTCAAATTTCTCATCAGCAAATTCCGTATGTCTGGTTCACAGATTTCTTCAAATTTCTAAACTTTTGCCTGTCTGCTTCTGGGACCAACTCACAAGCTTTGAGCACAGCCTGTTTCACTGGGTCATAATGTGTGGTGTGTGACCATGTGGTTAAGGTGTTGAACTAGCGATCTGAAAGTCATGAGTTTGAGCCTCAGCCGAGGCAGCTTGTGTGTCCTTGAGCAAAGCACTGAACCACACACTGCTCCTGCACATTTATAGCCCGGTGGCGATGATTGGGGCAGCATAAATAAATAAATAATAAGCTGCTTCAGCAACTGTCAAAGCAGAATAGGCATGCTAAGCCTTCCCCTTAATTACACTTTGTAAGAGAATTTTCTTTCTGCTTATCTGCCACTCCAGCCTGAAACTGCCTCTGCCTTTCCAGAGCCTCCATCTTTAATTTTTCTAACTTGTCCTGGAGCTCAAGCTCATGAGGTTTACTTTCAGGAAACACCTCCAACTCCTCCACTTTAAACACACCCTCAGATACATAATGCTCAGCTATTATCCTCTGCAGCTGTGCCCTCCTCATTGTCAATTTCACCTTAGCAAGTATTAACATTTTAGCAATACTCAACAACTCAATCCTTCTGGAGTCCTCTAATGCCTGAGAGGTTCACACTTCCAGATATCTATCAACATCCATTGCTGCTGATTTTCACACACAAATAAATCAAAAGGGATTTCCCCAATGAAATCAATATTAAATCAATCCTTAAATTTCTCTATATCCCAGACGCAGGCCCCATTTTGTACAAACCGTAACGCTTTAGAAACGAACCAACAGCAACAGACTACTCCCAGTGGCCACACTTTATAATTCCATGTCACATTCCCATTCTGATATGTCTATCCATGGCCTCCTCTACTGTCAAAATTAATCCAAACTCAGGTTGGAGGAATAACACTTTATATACTGGCTGGGTAGCCTCTGACCTGATGGGATGAACATTGACTCCTCTAACTTCCATTAATGCACCTCTTCCCCTTCTTACCCCATCACTGACATATTTAATTGTTTGCCTGTTTTCCATGTCTCTCTGGTGCTTCCCCCCCCACCTTTCTTTCTCCCAAGGACTCCTGTCCAATGATCCTTTCCCATCTCCAGCTCTGTATCACTTTCGCCAATCATCTTTCCAGCTCATAGCTTCATCCCACCACCTTCGGTCTTCCCCTATCATTTCACGTTTCACCCTCCCCCCCCCCCCCCCCACTTTCAAATCTCTTAGTATCATTCCTTTCAGTTAGTCCTGACGAAGGGTCTCAGCCTGAAGCGTCGACAATTCTTCTCCTTATAGATACTGCCTGGCCTGCTGTGTTCCACCAGCATTTTGTGTGTGTTGTTTGAATTTCTAGCATCTGCAGATTTCCTCGTGAGTGTTATGTGTATAAATATAACTCCCAAACTATTGAGCTTGGGGGAAACAAGGCTTGGAGTCTTGAGGTGGTAAGGTATGAAAGTTCAGTTGAACCACAGAACAGGTGATGAGAGAGAGATACTTGTAATCCAGGGTAAATGTTGAGAGAAGGCAATTATGTCGTACTCCACAGGTTCCATGGTGGTAAAATGAGACCAACAGTCGCTGTAGATTTTATCTGTCATCCTTCCAAATCCACATACTAATTATCACCCTAAGTGACTTGTCATGATTGGTATCGTCTCAATGAATTACCACACCACAGCCTGGCAATGGTTAACACATAAGTGGTCTCCACAGGATACCCCAAATCAGATCCACTCCTATGAATCAAATGAGGTGACAGCCACACATTCGATGTACGGTGAATCGATAATTAGCCCACCCTTGTGGGTAAAGGAAAATTCCAAACAGTGACCCTTGGCCACTGGTTCCCTGGTTTCGATGCTTCCATTTTTCCTCCTTCGTCTCCATCTGACTCTGAGTGTCTGTGTCCTCGGTTTAAATTAGCAAGCTGCACGCGATGTAAACAAGCTGCAAGTCAGACACATTTGCCTTCTTAATCTCTCTCTCTCTTAAAATGACAATCCACAGCAAACAAAACCTTGGGATTCATAACAATGGCCACTCCTCATTGTGAGCTGACAGGTGTGCCAGTAGGTGGGATGACTGAGTGAATCCTTTCCCACATTCTCAGCAGGTGAACGGTCTTTCTCTAGTGTGAACTCGCTGGTGTCTCTGTAGGGTAGATAACTGAGTGAATCCCTTCCCACAGACTGAGCAGGTGAACGGCTTCTCCCCAGTGTGAACTCGCTGATGTACCAGTAGGGTAGATGACTCAGTGAATCC
The DNA here is from genome assembly GCF_030144855.1 of Hypanus sabinus. Taxonomy (NCBI): domain Eukaryota; kingdom Metazoa; phylum Chordata; class Chondrichthyes; order Myliobatiformes; family Dasyatidae; genus Hypanus; species Hypanus sabinus. The sequence goes on along the minus strand of NW_026781175.1, from coordinate 391,015 downwards.
TTTCCCACAGACTGAGCAGGTGAATGGCTTCTCCCCAGTGTGAATTCGCTGGTGTCTCTGTAGGGTGGATGAGCGAGTGAATCTCTTCCCACATTCTGAGCAGGTGAACGCTCTCTCCCCGGTGTGAACTTGCTGGTGACTCTGTAGGTGGGATAACTGAGTGAATCCCTTCCCACAGACTGAGCAGGTGAACGGCCTCTCCCCAGTGTGAACTCGCAGGTGATTCTGTAGGTGGGATGTATGAGTGAATCCCTTCCCACAGACGGAGCAGGTGAACGGCTTCTCCCCAGTGTAAACTCGCTGGTGTCTCTGTAGGTTAGCTAACCGAGTGAATCCCTTCCCACAGACTGAGCAGGTGAACGGCCTCTCCCCAGTGTGAACTCGCTGATGACTCTGTAGGTGAGATGAATGAGTGAATCTCTTCCCACAGACTGAGCAGGTGAACGGCTTCTCCCCAGTGTGAACTCGTTGATGACTCCGTAAGTCAGATGACCAAGTGAATCCTTTCCCACAGACTGAGCAGGTGAATGGCCTCTCCCCAGTGTGAACTCGCTGATGACTCTGTAGGGTGGAAGAGTCAGTGTATCTCTTCCCACATTCTGAGCAGGTAAACGGCTTCTCCCCAGTGTGAACTCGCTGATGTTTCTGTAGGCTGGATAAATTAGTGAATCTCTTCCCACAGACTGAGCAGGTTAAGAGTTTCTCCCCAGTGTGAACTCGCTGATGTCTCTGTAGGCTGGATAAATTACTGAATCTCTTCGCACAGACTGAGCAGATGAACGGCTTCTCCCCAGTATGAACTTGCTGATGTACCAGTAGGGTAGATGACTGAGTGAATCCTTTCCCACAGACTGAGCAGGTGAATGGCTTCTCCCCAGTGTGAACTCGCTGGTGTCTCTGTAGGGTGGATGAGCGAGTGAATCTCTTCCCACAGACTGAGCAGGTGAACACTTTCTTCCCGGCGTGAACTTGCTGGTGGCTCTGTAGGTGAGATAACTGAGTGAATCCCTTCCCACATTCTGAGCAGGTGAATGGCTTCTCCCCATTGTGAACCCGCTGGTGAGCCATTAGATCAGATGACTGAGTGAATCCTTTCCCAGAAATTCAGCAGATGACCAGCCTCTGCCCAGTGTGGTGTGAACTGACTGGTGTGTCCACAGGTGGGATGACCGACTGAACCCCTTCTCACACACAGGACAGGTGAATGGAGTTGCCCAGTGTGAACTTGCTGATGTACCTTCAATTGGGATAACCGAGTGAATCCATTCCCACTGTCTGAGCAGGTGAAAGGCCTTTCTCCTGTGTAAATTATAGGAGTGCCAGTTGGTCAAATGACTGAGTGAATCCCTCCCCACAGTCTGAGCAGGAAGGGTGGTCAATTGGATCCCTTGCTCCACTTCTTAAATATCTCGACAGAGACAACAAAACTGGTGTGCCGTGTTTGAGCTTCCTGGAGACAAATTCCTTCTCATTTTTAACCTGTAAAAAGATTTACAAAATCCATCAATGGGTGCAGGACAACATTTCAGATGAGATTACTTGAGCTGCCAAGGTTTCATCTGGTATCACACTGTTACAGTGATGTTCAACCCAAGTTGGACAGAGAAATCATCTCCTGACTGGGCAGAGTGCTGGAACCTGGAATGACCATCAATTCCCTGATGCTCTTCCTGTCTCTATAAGAATGGGGCATTTCTGCCGTCTCCAATCTGTGACCTGGCTCAGTTTGACTCTCTCCGTTGGTATTATTCCCTGTTCCCACTGAGCTGCATGGGTTCCTGGCCCCACAGTAACTGAAACAGTCTCACACAAATAGTTTTTCTTGACGTGCAGCTGGGATCTGCTTTTATGTATTATTAACTTAAAGTGCCACAGTTTTAACGCCATATAAAAAATTCCTGCTGAAATGACTGGTTGGTTCACACAGCTGTCAAAAGGGGTTAGAGTGAATTTTTGTATTATTTCAGGTTCTTGTCACAATCATAGAAAATTTCAACACAGAAGCAGGCCCTTTGGGCCATCTAGTTTGTGCTGAACTATTTAATCAGCCCACTCCCACACCCCTACCATCCAGGTACCAACACAAACCTCTTAAATGTTGAAATCGAGCTCGCATGCACCACTTGTGCTGGCTGCTCATTCCACAGCCGGATGTCCGTCTGTGTGAAGAAGTTTCCCCTCATGTTCCCCTTAACATTTCACCTTTCACCCTTAACCCATGGCCTCTGGTTGTTGTCCCACCCAATCTTCGTGGAAAAAGCCAGGTTGCATTAACACTATGTGTGCCTCTCTATCACAATCAAATCTCCACTCAATCTTCTGCATTCCAAGGAATAAAGTCCTGATTTGTTCAATCTTCACTTATAACCCAAGTTCTCCAGACATGGCAACATCCTTGTGAATTTTCTCTGAAATCTCTGAACTTCTTTTACATCTTCCCTGTAGGTAGTTGACCAAAACTGCACACAATACTCCAAATTAGGCCTCACCAATGTCTTCGAGAAGTCACCATAACATCCATCTATTGTTATCAGTACTTTGGTTCATGAAGGGCAATGGGCTGAAATCATTCTTTCCATCCCTATCTACCTGTGATACCACTTTCAGTGAATTAAGGACTTGTATTCCCAGGTCCCTTTCTTCCACAACACTCCTCCGTGCCCGACCAGTCACCGTGAAAGACCTCCATTTGTAGGTCATACCAAAGTGCAACAACTCACACTGGTCTGCATTAAATTCCATTTTCCATTCCTCAAACCATTTTCCCACCTGGTCCAGATCACACTGCAAGCCATGATAGTCTTCTCGCAGTCCGCTAAACCCCCAGTCTTGTTGTCATCCACAAATGTGTTGATCCAGTTAACCACACTATCACCCAGATTACAGATATAGATGACAAATAACAACAGATCCAGTACTGATCCCTGTGGCAACCACTAGACACAGGCCTCCAGTCAGAAAGGCAACCATCTGCTGCCACACTCTGGCTTCTCCCAAAGACAGTGTCTCATCCAATTTACTGTCTAATCTTGAATGCTGAGTGACTGAACCTTCTTGACCAACCTCCTATATGAGACTTTGTCAAGTGCCTTGCTAAAGTCCATGTAGACAACATCCACTGCCTTGCCTTCATCCACTTCACTGATAACTTCCTCGAGAGACTCTATAAGATTAGTTAGAAATGACCTGCCATGCACATAGCCATGCTGTCTATCCTTTATCAGTCCACACCTATCCAGATACTTACAGTATATACCTGGTTCCTGCACACACATTCCAATAAATTTCCCAGTTCTGATGTCAAGCTCACCAACGTATTATTTCCTAGTTTATTTTACAGCCTTTCTTGAACAGCAGAACAACATTGTCTGTCCTCCAATCCTCCAGTACCTCACCTGTCACTGAGGATGATTTAAATATCTGTGCTAAGGCACCAATAATTTCTGAACTTGTCCTCCGCAGGGTCCAAGTGAACAACTTGTCAGGCCCTGGGGATTGATCCACACTAATTTGCCTCAAACCCCTCCACCTCTGTAATCTGTACAGGGTCCATGAAGTTGATGCGGCTTTGCCTCACTTCTACAGACTCGGTGTTCATCTCTTGAGTAAATACGGATGCAAAAAAAAATCTCCCCAAGTCTATGCCATACTTTCATATGGATTACCATTCTGATCTTCCAGAGAATTAATTTTTTTCCCTTGCAATCTTTTTGCTCTCAACATATCTGCAGAATCCCTGAGGATTCTCCTTCACCTTGTCTGCTGGGGCAACATCATGCCTTCTTTTATTTATTTTATCAGTATTCACTTGAATTTCCTGTATTTCATAAGTACCCCATTTGTTCCTATCTGCCTGTACCTGGTATGCACCTCCTTTTTATTGATCTGGGAGAGGAAAGCCAAAGGTGTGATAGATCTGCATGCTGGGAGGTGGGGGTAAGGAGGGATAAACTAAAGTTGCAGGGGGAATGGGAGCCTGAATAACAGAACGGGTATTGGAGAGGTTGTGGAGACAGATGTTGTTCAGGCCTCAGACAAAGTCAGGAATGAAAAAGTTGAGCATGATGCAGTGAATATGCTGAGCCCTGTATATTTCAATACAAGGAGCAGCGTAGGAAAGGTGGATGTGTTCAGGACATGGATCAACACCTGGAATCAACACTAGGATCTGGCAACTATGGATTGGGACAGGCTGCTTTATGGCAAAGGTGTGCTTGATAAATGGGAGGCCTTCAAAGCGAAATTTTGAAAGTAGTAAGCGGGTATGTCAGAATAAAAGGTAAAGATAGAAACTGTAGGGAAACTCGGATTGCAAGAGATATTGAGACCCTGGTAAAGCACAAAATGGAATTGCATAACAGGGATAGGCAGTCAGTTTCTTATGGAGTATAAGAAATGCAAGAGAACACATAAGAAATCAATCAGGATGGCTAAAAGATGGCATGAGGTTGCCGTCACAGAAAAGGTGAAGGATAATCCTCAGGGATTCTAGTGATAGATTAAGAGCAAAAGGATTGCAAGGCACAAAGTTGGTCCTCTGGAAGACCGGAATGGCAATCCACGTGTGGAACCAAAGCAGATGGGGGAGATCTTAAATATTTTTCCATCTCTATTTACTCAGGAGATGGACAAAGGGTCTTTGGGAGTGTGGAAACTTGGCATTAACCATTTCAACCCTGGGGAAAAAACACTCCTCTGGCCACTCACACGCTCAATACCCCTCATCATTTTATACACCAAAAAATGTCTCTAAATATAAACAAGGAAATTATACATTGTTCAATCTACTTTCCACGATTCAGTACATTTACACAGACAGGTGTGTAAAAAGGTCCCAACGAATATCAGGGACAAACAGGCCCAATTCACCACAACCACAAACTGTTCCTGCTGCTATCATCCAGGAAATGGTATCACAGCAAAAGGACCAACAGGCTCTGGCACATCATCTTCCACCAGGCCATCAGACTGATTAATTCATGCTATATTTCAATGTTATATTGACTGTCCTATGTACAAACTATCTATTATAAATCACTATAAATTACACATTGCCCATTTAGATGGAGATGTAAGGTAAATCTTTCTACTCCTCATGTTTATAAAGTATGTATCTAATAAAGTCAATTCAATTCACCCTCTCCATTATCTGTTCTGTCACTCTGGCTCCCATTCCCCCTACAACTTATTTTAACCACATTTTATTTAACCCCCTCCCTTGCTCACTACCACTAGCAAGCCTTACCACTAGGATATTCGTCCCCTCTTGTTCTGTTCCTCTAACTGACAAATCCCCTATCAGCCCTTTGACTTTCCTCTGCCAGGTAATTCCCCCCCCCCCCCAACAGTTTCTAAAGTGCTCCACCTGTTGTTGTGGGGGATGGCCACTGGAGTACTCTGTGATGCCTATTTAACCTCATTCCCCTTCCTGATTCTCATCCAGTTTCCTGTGTCCTGCACCTTGGGAGTAACTCACCTCTCTGCATGTCATAGCTATCAACCCCTCCAACTGCTGGATGATCTGGAATTCACCCATTTCAAGTTGCAGCTCATTGAAGTGCTGGGTTACAAGCTGCACATCTTGTAGGTGAGGGCATCAGGGACACTGGAGGTCTCCCCTCTTCCCTCCAATACCCCTCTAATTTGTAGTAATCTCCCCTCTAATTTGTAATAACCAGTGTGCAGATATATCTTGCACTGTGCATTTTTTACCCAGTGACAAGACGTGCACAGTGAATTTTATATAGAGAGGTATTCATTTTAACATCTAGTCTGTCTCACTGGAGTCTGGCACATTTGTGATGTGAAAGCTACTTGTTGCCCAGGGCAAAGGTGTTTGATATCATTAAGTACCCAGAGAGAATGGGACAAAACATGTTTTCACCGGTAGAAAAGTCCAGAGCAAGAGGAGGTAGAGGAAGCAACACACACAAAATACTGGAGGAGTTCAGCAGGCCAGGCAGCATCTACGGAAAAGAGTCCTAATGCCGATTTTCTCAATTGCTGATGTAAAAGATTTTGTTCCCTTTCTCCGAGTTCCTAATCCTTGCATTTAGATAGCTGGAGCTCAGCTCTGTCTGAGAGATCCATCGGTTCCCATTCCCTCATCAGCCAGAAGCTCCCCGGGGCCCGTGTACGGATCGTGGGGCTGAGAGAGAGGGAAGAGGGCAGGACTGTCCCGGGGTTGCTGGTCACGGTGTCCGAAATTCAGAGGAATTATCTCGAAATCGGTGTTTAAGATAAAAACACGGAGAATCACTCTTACCTGCAACCGACATTTTCAAAGGCTTCTGTGTACTGCGCGCATGCGTGAAACTCAGGGGCGGCCTCAGCCTGACGCCTGCGCATTTCATCAGCGCTTCAGCGCCGACGAAATTCTTAACGCATGGCCCTATGGGTAATCACGGTGCCATTAAAGATTTCTGCAAGCACCGGTTCAATGTCCATATCTCATTTTTTTTTAACTTGGGTATAGAAAAAATCTGCAGCTGTTTTAACGCAGAAAGCGGCTCCCATAACCAATATACTCAATATCAACGTGTATCTAATGCCAAAGTAAAATGCAGATATAAAACACAGGAGTTTCTGCAGTTGCTGGAAATACAGAGACGCATACACACAAAACAATTCAGAGAGCAACTAAGCAGCGGAGTACACAGGCTAGGCATGCGGAAGGGGCTCTGCCTAAACGTTTTCTATTTATTCCTCTCCAAAATTTCTGCCTGATCTGTTGATTTCCACCTGTGTTTTGCAGAAATTAACCCCCCCCCCTTTTTTTCGATCAACCAGTTTCCAAATGCTTCTAATCTTTCACTTTTAACCACATCCTGCTGGTCTTATTCGTCCTCCTCCTCTGGACCCCATTTCTCTCTGGAGCCCCTGATTCAGGCTGGCAACTCTTTTGTTTCTGACTCTGCACCATCGAAGATTCACTCGCTAGTCTGCTGTCAGACTTTAGAGGTGCATTGTGTTGCGAGACCGCAGGTTCGTTTACTGTGAGTGTCGCTTTAAGTGCCTGAGTGAGGAGGGCTGTGACGTCAGACACAAGCTGCGGTAGCCTGAGGGAGAGGGAGCGGGAGAGGGAGACAAGCTGTTGGAACTTCAGCGTGTGCCTGCTATAGGCTGAAACTCATCCATGCCCAAAAGGTTGGGTTGATCTGATCATCGGCACGCAGTGCACAACGGATGTGTGACTGTCACTTCGTATCATCCATATGTGTGGATTTGCTGGAGTATCCAGTGGTATCACTTTTGTTGTCCCTTACCTGGAATCGGGGTGTTCTGTGGTAACCACTTGAAGACGATTTTCCTGTGATTGTCACCTGGTGATATTTCTAATCTTCGGCGACTGTTATTTCGTTTACCCAGCGTGGAATGTGTGTGGAATTCTTCATAATTGCCTTCTCTCTACATCTTCGTGTGGATTTACAAATCTCTCCTCTCACTCACTTATTCTGTGGATTACTGAACTTTTCCACTTTACCATCTGGAGACATTAAGCATTGTTTCCCAAGCTTGATAGTTTGGGAGCTATATATACGCATAACACTGTTAACTTCTGTTTATTTCATTTAATCTTTTATATTTGGAGTAGATACTGTTAGGTATCCCGTGACGGGTCAAGGAACCAGCAGAAATATAAAACACCGTGTCGTCTGGTATTGCAGTAAACTAATGCTATTTATTAGTAACTACAGCAATATAAATGCAGATATATCAAACAGGTTATCAATCATTTTATATATGTGTGTGTGTGTGTGTGTGTGTGTGTGTGTGTGTGTGTGTGTGTGTGTGTGTGTGTGTGTGTGGAAATAGGAAAGCCAAGTTCCTTCACGCCTCGGGGTAAATGGATACCGTCTTACGGTGATGAGTGAAGTTCGGTTCAGTTCGTGGGATTGAGTCGAGCAGTGATGGAGAGAGAGAGAGGAGAGGTTTGAGTCTTCAGGTAAGCTGATGCCGTCGATAGTCACGTCGTCCTCCGAAATCCTGTGGAAGTCACCGACTGTGATACTACAAACGGGACCGTTCTTCTGTGGTGATTAACCCAGGCGACGGATGGACACACGAATAACTCCCCACCGGTCACAGCCTTTTCACACTGCGAGAGCCACTGATCGATGCTCCGGATCGATCTTCCAAAACCCACCTTTTTCTGTGGACACAACAAAGCTGATTCAGTGTCCAAAACCATGTGTCTGGAGGTCTATCAGCGGACCTCCTACTTATCGCACCGTGCTGAGCCCCAGCTGTCCATCAAACAGTTCCTCCCTTCTCTCTCTGTAAGAACACAGAAGCTGACAGTGTCCTTGTAAATGTGGAAACAAGCTTGCAGAGAAACCTTAACACCATCTCTGAGCAGTCTCTCTCTCTCTCTCCCCCCCCCCCCCCCTCTCTCTCTCTCTCTCTCTCTCTCTCTCTCTCTCGCTCTCTCTCTCTCATGATTACAATACAACAACCATAACTACATCAGCACTCATGAACTGAACTGTATTTTGTACTTTTCCATGACAATTCATTTACCCCTAGACATCAATAGAGCTTGTTTATTATTGCTTGTTATTATTCCTACACTTTTAGGTTTATTACTGCTAACTTGTTTTATATGTATATTCGCATTATTGATATGGTTTTGCTTATTTTTATTAATAAACACCTTTAGTTTGGTACCACCAGACTCCACCGGATTCTTCTTTCTCTTCTGTTTAAACACCCAGTTACGGGGTACGTAACAAATTTCCTATCCCATAGAGAGGTGACTAGTTGCAACCTGTCATCTCAGGGAGAGCAAGAGGGGAACGGCAGGGATAGATTTTCATATACTGATATGAAACAGAAACATGGGCAGGGTCAAGATGGGCCGAGTGGCCTCTCCAGTGAGACACGGAATTTGATACAGAGGTGATTTATATATTACAGCTCCACAATATTAAACACCAGTCTAGTTTAAGGCTAACATCAGCAGAACAGACTCCTCCAATGCTCAGTGACCAGGGTTCAGCCCTGGGTGCGATGAGCAGCCGCAAGAACTGCAGAATCTGACAGTAACAGTCCCTCATGAACCTGCAGCTGCCTTCAGTCACCGTGATGGTTAAACATTTAACACGGAGCTGATTTGAACTTCCTCCCTGATGTGAAGTTGCTGGTGTTGCCGCAGCTGGGATGATTGAGTAAAACACTTTGCTCACTCCGGACAGAAATGTGGCCTCTATTTATTGTGAACTCACCGGAGCATCACAAGGTGGGTTATCTGAATGAGTCTCTTCCCACACACGGAGCAAGTGAACGGCCACTTCCCAGAGAGAAGCTGCTGGTGTATCTGCGATGGCCGACTGAATCCCTTCCAAAATGAGAGCCAGTGAATGACGTCACACTGCTAGCGACGTCATGGCAATGTATCCAATCAGATCACGGACATGGACATGTGTTCGAGCTCTCCTTGTAGCTTGTGGGTCGTTATCTTCTCCAGCATCTCCGCCTCCACATCCAAGCATCGGCGGCATTCAAGCGCTGGTGAACTGACAGATACAGCGGAACTAACGAGCTGTTGTGTTTGTGATTCCCATACACAAATCCTTTGACTTCCTACACTGCTAAACATTTACAAAGTAAGTCAGTCGGTGACGGACAACATTTCAACTGAAATAATTTTAGTCTCCATGATGCCTTCTGATTAAAACACTGTCACATCACTAAACAATTTAGAGGAACAAGATTTCATCTTTAAACTGGCCACAGTTCCGGCATCAGGCACAGCATCAAACTCTCTGCTTCCCTCTCTGTATCAAAATGGATCATTCCTCCCCTTCATCAGTCTGTGACTTGGCTCAGTCTGTCTGTCTCCTTCGCATTCTGAGCATGCGCCACACACCTACTGAGATCACATTTTATTTACACGGCTGTGACCAGAGACTTTCTGATTATTATGACCCTCCCGGCATTTGACGCTGGTAAACTCAGTCGGCAATGGTATTGAACATCGGGAGAAGGTGATTAGGCTTTTTCGTTGGAGATCGATAAACTGCCGGTAGTGTGTGGCTGGATGAGTGGGTCGTTTTCACACTGGAAGGAGGTAGCGTTTGGAGTACCCCAGAGAGCAGCCCCTGATCACAGTTGTTCACAGTTTAATGTCCTGGCGGAGGGAGCGAGATGTGAGATGTCCCAGTCTGCTGGTGACGCAGAAAGAGTGGAGTTGGAGGAGGGGAGGCTATTCACATGCAATTTCGTAGCTTTGCAATCAGTACATAGAGCACTGTGGGGCTGCAGTGGCGGGTTCCAATCTGCTAATTAAATTTGCTGACGGCACTACATTGATCGGCCGAACCCCAAATAATAACGAGGCAGCGTATAGAGAAGAAGTCATTACCCCGACACACGCTGAGTTTTTTTTCCTGCTCCAGAGAGCCAAAAAACAAAGAAAGAGCATGAAAGTCGTTTAGAGAGAAAAATCAAACTCACACCCCAACCCCAGCTTAAAAAAAAGAACGGCATCCCGATCATCAATCTACAAACCCCGCCCCTCTGGACAAAAGGGAACAATAACATCGAGCCCCCCCCCCCCCCCCAAAGGAAACAACCCTACCCCGCACAACAGCGGAGGAGCCGGTGTCACCAGGGTAGCTGAAATCTGGAACTCACTGCCCGAGGTGGTGGTGGAGGCAGGTCGCTTCACAACATTTACGAAGAGGATGAGCATTGAAACTGCCGAGATACAGTCGGCTGTGAACCAAGTGCTGATAAATGGGACCAGTGTAGACAGTGAGTGGATGGTCAGGACAGGTATGGCCGGCCAAAGGCCTGTTTCCGTGCTGTGTGATCCACCACTCCGGACATGGTAAATTAACAATGGTGGCACCACGAGGCATTGATTTCAAAACTCCACACCCCTCTCCAACCTCAAATAAACCAGACTGCACCCCTTTCTCACCTCTGGGAATATCTGTTTCTGTCAAAGTAGCATAGAGATTGGTCACTTCTGCTAAACAACTGGCAACTGATGAAGTTCCTGTGTCTTCTTGCATTAATGTTGCTTCCTTACAGCAAAACTAACCCTCTCACTGTGTCAGAATCAGTGATTAAATCAGACCCCAAACACTGTGCTTTAATCCCTGCACGTTATAACTGGAACCATCTCACTGAGGGTCTGATGGAGACATAGGATCACATATCCCCTGCTCCTGACATTTCAAATACCCTCAGAATGGTTTTCTGATTCAGTCTGAAGGTTTTGGTACATTCAGCTCGTCATCAGACCTGAAAAATCATGTCTTCCCGCAGCTGGTTCCTCCTGTTGGTGTGTCCTCTTTCGTCCACCTCCAGGGAAGCTGCATCTCCACACAGACTCCTCACTTGAGAATACACACAGTGTATTCTGTTGACTAATACACTGTGTGTGGACTCCGCTGGCAGTTCTGGTGTTGTGACCCGAATCGAGACAAACACCACGCTGCCCACTCCACCAACAACACGGCACAGTCGGACACATAACAGGGGACTTTACATCCCACAACACTGGATTCAGTGATGAAACCCGTGATTAATGTTGTTGTCCCACTGAAAAGACCATTAAGGTGCTTTTAAATGCCAGCGCTCTCCCACAGGTGACGTCACACAGCTCCTCCCCGCACGCGCATGACGTCACACATGGGCTCCCCACACCGGGATTTGCCCTCACGTGCGCGGTGTCTTACGTCACCCACGCGCTGCTGTGCTCGAGCTTTATCGGTTTAACGGCTGGGCTAATAAGCACGTGACCAGCCCCTCCCCCACCGCTGTCAACAGAGGATTCAGGAGCTACGCTATTCCTATTGGTGCTAAGCGATGTCAATCACTGTTTACAACCAGTCGCGAAGGCGGACAAGCCGAGTGGGCGTTACCCCGCTGAGTTCGTCTCCCGCTCAAGCGCCGACCGCCTCCTCAGAGCGGAGAAAACCTCAAAGTAAATGTCCGCTTTCTGATTTATTTCCATTTCCCTCCGAGGGAAGTTGGGGCGTTTGTGAAGCGTCTCCTGCGGCCGGAGTCTGATGTATCGCTGAGAGGTAGGAGGAAACCGCTCGGCCCGTCGGTTTGATGCCGGTTCCCCGGGGTGGGTTTTTATTGAAAGGGTGAAGATGGTGAGAGAGGGGGCGGACAGGATGTTTGTCCCGGTGGGGACAGGAGGGGCTCATCTGTGGAAATGTCTGGGCCCACGGTGGTGTCGAGCAGAGGGATTCACCACATTGGGGGCAAACACCGGCAGACTGTTGCCCTGCAAGCGGGGCCAATGGTCCGGGCAAAGTGACAATTATTTGTGTTTTGTTGAGATTGTACCTGGAATATGGTGTAAAATCCCGCTCCCCACACTAACACGGGTTACACAGACCAAAGAACAAACTGCCGGAGGAACTCAGTGGGTCGGGCAGCATCTGTGGAGGGAAATGGACCGTCAACATTTCGGGCCGAGACCCTCCCTCTGGACTGAGAGTGGACGGGAAATATTCAGAGAAAAGAGGTGAGGGGTGGGGATGGGGCAAGAGCTGGGGAGTGAGAGGTGGATCCAGGTGAGGGGGAGGTGGGAAGGTGGAAATAGTGACAGGGGTGGGAGGTGAGTGTTTGGGGCAACATGGGGCTGCAGAAGATGGAAGTTAATTCCACAGAAGATTAACAAAGAAGTTAGAGAGTATTTGTTAGAGAGAGTTCAATGAAGATTCACCAGACTGATCCCTGGGGTGCTGGGCTCATCATATGAATAAAGATCAAATGTGATAACCCTTTCTTTTAGAGAATCGAGGACTGAGAGGTGAACACACTGAAATGCACAACATCATTACCGGTTCAACCAGGGATCCCAGTCTCTGAAAAAAGGGGTGGACTGTCCGGGACTGTGATGAGGGGAAATGTCTCCATTCCGAGGGTAGTGAATGTCTCTAAATACCTTTCACAGAGGGCGGTGAAGACACAGTGATCGTTCTCGCGTAGAAAAGAGGCCTAGAGATGTGTGGAGACCGAAGGGATCGAGGAAATGAAGATTGCACAGAAACGTGGCTGAGATGCGAGAACAGCCGCCATTTGTTGATGGTTAGAGGGGTTGAATGGCCACCCCCTGCTGTTTCTCACTTGACGTTTCAGTGTTCCTGTCCACTGAAGCCGGAGGAATGTGAATAGAAATTAGTGTAGATAAACACAGAACTGATTTAAATGAAACGTGAACACTTCCTGTTTGGTCTTGAATTATGTTTACGAACGGGATGGGAAACGAGCCCGTGATTTTGTGACCGGGGGTGGAGGGAAAGGGATCGGTGTAGATATGGTGTGGAAAAGTAGACATGTATCTGGTCTAAATATGGAATAATGTGGGGACTGCGGCGGATGGGTCGGGAAGCGTGTGAGGTGAGAGGAGCAGAGTCACCGTTTCAGGTGGGCCTGAACCCTTTTCCTGTTCACGTTTGTCTGCAGATCTGCAGCATCTGCGGGTCACTGCTCTACGTGTACGTGTAGCTTCACCTTTTGCCCCTTCAGACAAGGCAGTGAGATCCGGATCTGTCACGTCCTCTCATTGAGGGTGGGCAATGTTTTTTTTTTCTGTAATATTTTCTGCATGTTTCATTCACTCTTTCGACGTGCTGAAGTGCTGCCAATGTTTCTGGGTATCTGACCCATTTATGTGAGAATTTAGCCATTTGTAGTTCTCTGAGCTTCTTATAAATGTGTAAAGTTTAATTCAGCTTCACTTCAGAATTTACAAAGCAACAACCCAGTCAGTCAAATAGTTCCACACAATTAAAATAGTTTACGACATTTTTATTTTTTCTACTTTTGTACTATATATATTCTCATTTTAAATCACAATTGTTAAAATCTTTTGTTAAGATTTAACAATTAACAACGAATTTCATGGCATATGCCGGTGCTATTAAACCTCATTCTGATATTGATATGGGAGACCCACCACCGGTCACCTGATCCCAGTTACCGCAGATCGCAATGTGAGATTGAAGCCTTTTCCAGATATTTGCTTTCCACAGAAATGACAACAGTTCAGTTTCCTTTTGAGGTTCCAGAGCAGAGGTTCAGTCTGTCTAATATTTCCACACAGTTAAAATGGGAATTTGTTTATTATCATCACGTACTGAGCTACAGTGAAAATCTTGCCTGGTGTACCATCCACACAGATCGTTACATTACGACGGTACATCGAGCTGATATACAACAAAACAATAACTGTAACAAAGCATTGTGGCTGCAGAGAAAGTGCAGTGCAGATAGACATATGGCGTAGGGTCACGTCGAGTTACATTGTGAGGTCCAGTCCATTTTATCATTCATTTGGCTTATAACTGCAGACAGGAAGCCGTCCTTCAGCCTGGTGTTACGCACTTTAAGAATATGGAAATTCCATAGAGGATTAACAAAGAGGTTAGAGAGTATTTGTTAGAGAGAGTGCAATGAAGATTCACCTGACTGATCCCTGGAGTGGTGGGGTCATCATATGAAGAAAGATCAAATGTGATAACCCTTTCATTCAGAGAATCGAGGATTGAGACACATTGAAATGCACAACATCCTTACCGGCTGAACCAGTGATCACAGTCTCTGAAAAAAGGAGTGCTCTGTCCGGGACTGAGATGAGGGGAAATGTCTCCATTCCGAGGGTGGTGAATGTCTGTAAATCCCCACCACAGAGGTTGTTGAAGACTCGGTGATCGTCCCCACGTAAAACAGAGGCTGACTTATGTGTGGAGACCGAAGGGATTGAGGAAATTAGGATCGGACAGAAACATGTGTCTGAGATGGGAGAGCAGCCGCCATCTTGTTGATAGTTAGAGGGGCTAAATGGCCACCTACTGCTGTTTCTCACTTGATGTTTCAGTGTTCCTGTCCAGTGAGGCCGGAGGAATGTGAATACAAATTAGTGTTTATAAACATCGACTGATTTACATGAAACCTGCACAATCCTGTTTTGGATCTAAAATGTTAGTCGGATCGGAATGGGATTCGAACCCGTAGCCCCTAACCCAGGGAGGTGGAGGGATGGGACGGTAATATACGGAGGGGAAATGTTAAACATGTACCCGGTGTAAATATGGGATAATGTGGGAGATGCGGTGGGGAGGTCGGGCAGAGTGTGAGGGGCGAGGAGTGGAGTCACCGGGTCACGTGGGAGACCCTCCACCCGTCACGTGATCCCGTTTTACCGCGGATCCACAGCATCTGCAGCACACACAAAATGCCGGCGGAACACAGCAGGCCAGGCAGCATCTACAGGGAGAAGCTCCGTCGACGTTTCGGGCCGAGACCCTTCGTCAGGACGTCCACCAGCATTTTGTGTGTGTTGTTCTCCAGCTTTTTACCTCTTTCCCCAATCAGACCTTCCCTTCTCCAGACAACACACACACAACACTGGTGGAACACAGCAGGCCAGGCAGCATCTACAGGGAGAAGCTCTGTCGACGTTTCGGGCCGAGACCCTTCGTCAGGACTGACTGAGAGTAAGAGATTTGAGAGTAGTGGGGGGAGAGGGAAATGTGAAATGATAGGAGAAGACCGGAGGGGGTGGGATGAAGCTGAGAGCTGGAAAGGTGATCGGCGAAAGGCATACAGAGCTGGAGATGGGAAAGGATCAGGGGACGGGGGCCTCAGGAGAAAGAAAGAGGGAGGGGAGCACCAGAGGGAGATGGAGAACAGGCAGAGTGACGGGCAGAGAGAAGAAAAAACAAACAACTAAATATGTCAGGGATGGGGTAAGAAGGGGAGGAGGGGCATTAATGGAAGTTAGGGAAGTCAATGTTCATGCCATCAGGTTGGAGGCTACCCAGCCGGTATATAAAGTGTTGTTCCCCCAACCTGAGTGTGGCTTCATCTTGACAGTAGAGGAGGCCGTGGATAGACATATCAGAATGGGAATGGGACGTGGAATTAAAATGTGTGGCCTCTGGGAGATCCTGCTTTTTCTGGCGGACGAAACGGTCTCCCAGTCTGCGTCAGGTCTCGACAATATATAAAAGGCCACACCGGGAGCACCAGACGCAGTATACCACACCGGCCGACTCACAGGTGAAGTGTCGCCTCACCTGGAAGGACTGTCTGGGGCCCTGAGTGGTGGTGAGGGAGGAAGTGTAAGGGCAGGTGTAGCACTTGTTACGAACCCCGTAACTGGGTCACTTACCAGCAAAGATAGAGATGTCTGTTGAAGTCTGACGATACTATTTTTAACAGTATTTATTAGTAAAAATACACAAAAATAATATCAATGCAAATATACAGATAATATACGTCGTCAATACTAAATCTAAAAGTGCGGGTATATTAATAATCAATAAGAAATAAGCTCTATCGTTGTCCCGGGGATAACGAATTGTCCAATGGAAATATACAATTCACTGCAGTTCCACAAGCTGTCGTCTTTTGGTTGTCGCTGTGTTGCACTTTGTTGGAGAGAGAGAGAAATAAGAATAGAATGGAATAGTTACCGCTACGGGTTTCCAACCTTTATGATTTCGATCCGTCGGGAGTCTCGTTGGGGGGTGGCCGTTCATTTGTGGCTTCTCCTTTAGCTAAGCCGTTCTTCCGTGGTGAGGCCGCCAATCCCAGGCAAGGGAAAGGACGCACACGAGCCCCACCGACTGTCGCTATTAAAGGCTGTCACGGGATTCCTAGCGTTTCTCCTGGTGCGTCTAAAGGGGTTGTTCCCCAGACCCTCTTTTATCCTCACTCACGGGGTCTCAGATGTCATTGAGGTTGGGATGATGCAATCCCTCAACCAGCCCACTCTGGTCATCCCCTGAGGGCTTCAATGAATAGTACAGCACTCAATACACAATTCCGTCTCCCAGAGACAATGGCCGGTATCCGTGGCTTTGTCTCGCTGAGGCCAGGACACATTCCAAACCCTGTGTATTCTGAGTGTCCCTCTCTCATTTCCTGGGTCCCAGACTCGAATTAATAGCGATCTTGCGATTCTCCAAAAGGAGGTGGCGACTTTGTACCCTTCGGCCCCTCAGAGTTGCTTCACCTTCGTAACACACTTCAGATTCAGATTGTTTATTGTCATTTAGAAACCACAAATGCAATGAGTTAAAAAATGAGACAATGTTCTCCAGAATTATATCACAAAAGCACACGACAAAACAGAGTACACCAGAAAATCCACATACCGTTTGGCAATCCCCAATCCAGAGTCTGGAGAGGCTGCTGCGTATTAATATCAGGCTACCATCTTAGCGCGTTCCCCGGAAAGGAGCTCCAAATCCACCAGACAAAACAAGACCAAAATCTAAAGCTACAAGACCTGCACAAAACCACATAGTTACAACAGTGCAAACAATAGCATAATTGATTAAAAAAAAACAGACTATGGGCACAGTAAAAATAGTCCAAGATGTTAAAGGACTGTAAATTCAAAAGAAATCACCACACAGTTTCCACGAGTCTCCAGGGTCCCGACAGACTCGCCATCCCACACCGGCGGCAGAAGGGAATACCCCCGCTATTGACTTCCACGGCGCCGCCCGACTCAGCCTCGCAGACGCAGCACACACCGAATGCGCCGAGTCCGTCGAACCTCCGAGCCAAAGACCATCCCCTCCGGCACAGCTTCTCCGAGCACCATCCTCTGCCGAGTGTATCAAGACGGCCCCGCCAATGCGACCCCGAGGACTGGGGGCCTGTTCTTCCCAACAGAGTCCCGGACCTCACAGCAGCAGCAACGAAGAAGGTCTTCGTGGGATTTCCCGGTGTTTCTCTGCGCGTCCACGTCCGTTTTCAACCGATTATGATTGCGCACGGCACCCCACTTCACAAATAACAGATAATCAGCTCCGGAGTGGCCGCTGCAAGCTGCGTCGCCATCTTGGATCCTTCCAAGTTGTTCCGCTTGCAAGGATAAGTGCCAGGAGGGAGATCGGTGGGAAGGGATGGGGGGGACAAGGGAGTCGCGTCGGGAGCGATCTCTGCGGAAAGCAGAAAGGGGGGTTGGTGGAAAGATGTGTTTGGTAGTGGGATCCCGTTGGAGGTGGCGGAAGTTACGGAGAATTATACGTTGGACCTGGAGGCTGGTGGGGTGGTAGGTGAGGACAAGGGGAACCCTATCCCGAGTGGGGTGGCGAGCGGATGGGGTGAGGGCATGGGAGTTGGAAATGGGAGAGATGCGTTTCAGAGCAGAGGTGATGGTGGACGAAGGGAAGCCCCTTTGTTTAAAAAAGAAAGACATCTCCTTCGTCCTGGAATGAAAAGCCTCATCCTGAGAGCAGATGCGAAGGAGACGGAGGAATTGCGAGAAAGGGATTGCATTTTTGCAAGAGACAGGGTGGGAAGAGGAATAGTCCAGGTAGCTGTGACAGTCTGTAGGCTTATAGTAGATAAGCCGTCTCAAAAGATGGAGACAGAAAGATAATGAAAGGGGAGTGAGGAGTCGGAAATGGACCAGATAAATTTGAGGGCAGGGTGAAAGTTGGAGGCAAAGTTAATGAAGTCAACGAGCTCAGCATGCATGCAGGAGGCAGCGCCAATGCAGCGAAGGAAAAGAAGGGGATGGATACCGGTATAGACTTGGAACATGGGCTGTTCCACAAAGCCAACAAAAAGGCAGGCATAACTGGGACCCGTGCGGGTGCCGATGGCTACACCCTTGGTTTGGAAGAAGTGGAAGGAGGCAAAGGAGAAATGATTGAGAGTAAGAACTAATCCGCTGGACGGAGGAGACTGGTGGTAGAGGGGAATAGGTTAGGTCTGGAATCCAAAAAGAAGCGGAAATCTTCGAGACCTTCCTGGTGGGGGATGGAGGTATATGAGGACTGAACGTCCATGGTGAAAATAAAGCAGTGGGGGCGAGGGAACTTAAAATCTTTGATAAAATCCAAAAGTTCGTGAGAAGTGTCACGAAAATACATGGGAAGGGATTGAACAAGGGGGGATAAGACAGGGTCAAGGTACGCAGAAATGAGTTCGGTGGGGCAGGAGCAATCTGAGACAATGGCTCTACCTGGACAGGCAGGTTCCGAGGCCCCGCCCCCTTACCTGGTGACGCGCTGGCGACATCGCGCATGCTCAGTGCGGGAAGGGCGGTGTTGTTTTTCGTTCTTTGTTGAAGCTGGTCGGCGGTGGGATTGGGATCGGGAGGGGGTTCCCACCCTCGCCCCCTGGGGCGGGGAGCCAGGGACAATTTCCTTTCGGTGAGTATTGAAACAGGTCCGGAGCGGGGAGGTCCCGAATTCAAACAAGAGAACTGGAGAATAAAAGGTGGGGGTGGGGAGGGAGTGAGAAACACAGGGTGGTCGGTGAATCCTGAAGGGGGAGGGGATGAACTTCCCCGAACTGCAGGCCTCGCCTCGCTTCCTTCGCAGAATCTGCCGGGGTCGGTCCGGGCTCTTGAGACCTTCAAACCGAACCGTCTGAGATGAGCCGCTGCTCAGCCCCTGTTTTTCTGGTCCTATTAGCAGGATGACGTAAACATATTGTTACTGACGGAGAATCGTGTAATTTGTGTTCCGTGTGTTATCTGAATGTACTTGCCTGTGATGCTGCCACAAGTCAGTGTCTCTCTGTACCTTCCCGTACTTGTGCACTTGGCAATAAATTCAACAGGACCTGAGAAATCTCAGTGAGATTTGATTAGTGATGATTATGTTGCCTGACTTACTGAGGCTGCGGGAAGTATAGAGCGAGTCCATGGGGAGGCTCGTTTCCATGATGTGTTCAGCTGTGTCCTCAGTTCTTTGCTGTTTCTGGAAGCTAAAAGAAGAGTGCAGCTGTACGAAGGTGTGAGGTATCCGGATGGGATACGTTTTATGGTGTGTTGATGAAATTTGGTGAGGGGCAAGGGTAGATGCCAGTTCTTATTTGTCCTAGTGTTGTCATTTTAGAATCATTTCTACAGTAGTATGTACTATTAATTCAGTACCTGTGTTTTGCTGGAGGACCATCAGGGATTGTTCTTGATCCCTTCTCCCACCTGATTCTTTCTGCTCATTCCCTGCCCATCTTGTTCAGTCTTGTCCAGACTGTATCCCATCAGCTCAATGATATCTATCAGCAATCTTTCCTCTAACTTTTGTCTTCATTGCAAAGTGGAAGATAGCGGGGTCAAGGGATATGGGGAGAGGGCAGGAACGGGGTAGTGATTATGTATGATCAGCCATGATCACAGTCAATGGCGGTGCTGGCTAGATCGGCCGAATGGCCTACTACTGCACCTACTTCCTATTGTCATTCACATTTTACCTCACTGTTTTCCAGGAATTGTGTATTTTTTTGGTTAATTGCGGTTACATTAGTACAGCACGTGGCAGGGTAAACACCGCCATGTCAATTTTAGTTCCACCGTTAAAAAATATTGCAGTGTTAATCTTTATTGTAATAATCTCAATATATTATGTTAGAGGTCCAGTGTTTCCTTTTCCATTTATTTTTGGTGAGTCACTTCCTCCATTTCCAGGGTAACAGCTAGCCAAAGCTGTAAGAAGAGATGCACATTTTATTGCTCTGTGTTCACCACCTCTCAGGGTAGAGACAGTGGCCTCGGGAGCAAATGTAACAGAATGATAGTGGGAGGAAAGAATGCTGTGAGTATTTACTGTGTGAGATGTGTTTACATCAGGGTCAGAAGGAACTGAAAACTGACAAATTGGTGGAGTGGGGTGGCATTAACACAAATCTGTTGAACAGTTTGGGGTGCCCCAAACGTTTTGCAACCAATTCATATCTGTGCATTCAAGTAGAAGAAAAAAAACTACTTTTGCAGGAAATGTAAAGTAAGGAGAAAATACTGGAATTGCTCAGCTGATCGGGCAGGATCTTGGACAGTCCCATTTCTGAAATTGGGTCTTCCACCATTTCTCCTTTCACAGATGTGTCCTGATGCACTGAGTTCTCAGTGTTTTCTATTTAGTGATTTTTCTTTAAAACCACTTTGTTCCTGCTACACTGTGGGAAACATGGCAGCCAATTGTGCAGGGTGAGATTCCTCACAGCAATGATATACTGATCAAACGTGCTCAGTTTAGCTGCTGATACAAGCTGAAGTGTATTCGCATCCTCTCACAATCTGCAGACCGGTGAACCAGCCTGAGCATTGGCCCAGGCAGAGGGTCATTAGGTTCCAGTTCCTCCTGTTTGTGAATCGGAAATGACAGGAACACCACGGCAAATCGCTGATTCCAAAGTGTCCTAGGAGAGTATGTGTGTGGGTTATAATATTGGGATGGAGTCTCTGAGAATATAGAACAGACAGTGTGCACGCTTCAGTCCAGATAGATAAACTCTACAAACACCAAAACATCCCAGAGGAGTCTGTATGAGGGTTAAACTGTAATATTGGTCTGGTGATTCTGAAGATATGGAACTTGCAGCATAGAAGTTGGTAATTCTGCAGCTGGGATCAGAACTTACTGAGTCTGCAGTGAAGCTGAAGTCTCGGGTGGTTTGACGTTGGTTATGGGGAAATCACCAACTACACCACCCAGAGGGACATCATACCTCTCAAGTATTCTGGAAATGTTTGAAGAGGTAACTACGGGGATGGGTGAAGTTGGACAGTGATGTTGTTCATCTGAACTTTGGTAAAGTCTGTAACAAGATTCCACATGGCAGCTGATCTGTAAGATTAGGTGATATGGGATTCACTGGGAACTGAAGAGGTAGATTCAGACCGGGCTCGATGACAGGAAGCAGATGGTGATGGTTGAATTTGGATCTCGCGAGTGGAGGCCTGTGATTATCGGAATGTGTGTGTCACAATTGAGACCTTTATAATTCATTATTCATGCCATTGGTTTGAATATGAATGTACGTAGCATGGTTAGCAGGTTTGACACGATATTCGGGAGTCTGCTTATATTGTGACAGGTTACTTTGAATTTCAAAGGGACCTTGGGTCTGTTATGGAGTTGGGCTGAGGAATGACAAATAGTTTTCCATGTGGGCAAGTAAAAGATGGTGCATTTTGGACAGTCAGACCAGGGTGGGACTGGTATAGTGAATGGGAGGGCATGGAGTGCTGTGGAACAGAGTGACCTGGGAGTACAAGTGTACTGTGCACTGAAAGTGGACATGCAAGTATAGAGGCTGGAAATAAAGTCTTTAATCATTCTGGCCTTCACATTTTGGATTGTGGGCAATATATTGTAGTCATGTAAATAGTTGTTATGGCTGCACAGAGTATTATGTATAGTTGTGTTCATGCTATTGTAGGAAAGATATTATCAATCTAGAGACGGTGCAGAAGAGATTGCTGAAGATGTTGCCTGGACTAGAGGGCCCAGTCATAGGGAGAGGTTGGCCAAGCTGGATCTTCATTCCAGAGGAGAATGGAGGTGACATTGTAGGAGTTTATAAAGTCAAGAGGGAGATTAGATAATGTGGTTGGTCATGGTATTTTCCCCAGGGTTCAAGATTCAAGATTGTTTAATATCATTCCAGTACACAGGTGTATAGGAGAACAAAATAATTGTTACTCTCGATCTGAAGCAGGACAGGAAAAAAAAACAAAATGATAGAGAGCATAATAATAAAAAAGCACAATCCATACAGTATGATTGCTTTAAAAAAACATTGATTGTATGTCCATAAAGTGATGTTAGGCACAGCAGTGTGTGGGCATATGGAGACTGATATTGATCATCTGCTCATAAAGTGATGTTAGGCACAGGAGTATCTGGACATATGTTGACTGATAGGGAATGTTAAATTAGTGGTGAGGGTATGGAGGGGTGGGTTGGTGAGAGAGGAGGTGTTGATCAGGTTTACTGTTTAGGGAAAATAATTGTTTTGAGGCTGATTGTCCTGGCGTGGATGTTACGTAGCCTCTTCCCTGATGGGCGATTGTGAGTGGGTCGAACAGTCCCTGACCAGGGTGTGTCACCTTGATAATATTATGGTACTGTTCTAGCAGCTTTATGTGGATACGTGCTTGATGACGGGTAGGCCTTGTTCGGGTGTTTGGATTTGCAACTGTGTGTGAGCAGAGTGTAGAGCAATGGTCTCATGACAAGGCTGAGGGTCTCACAGGTTGACGATGATGGGAAGGGAGGACCAGTTGTACACCCTGACTGTCTGTCGTCAGTTGGTTAGAAAGTCCACCACCCAGTTGCATAGTGGTATGTTTAGACAGAGGCGTAGGTGTCATAAGGGGACATGAGACTGGACCCAAATACAGGATGCAGCACTGAAGTTCCAGGGACAGGACGGGAACAACTAAACGATAGACAAGATGTGGAGACTGTGGTGTGCGTGAGGGACGTGGCGTTCAAAGTGATTCTGGGGTTCAGGCAGGATCTTGGAGTTCTCTGGGTGGGCCGCATAGCTCCTGGGCAGGTCCCGGGCCTTCCAGGCAGGAACACAGGGGCCTGGGCAGTTCAAGGGGCACAACCCATCAAAGGTGAGGGTTAGGAAAGGGCAGTCTTCTGGGTAGGACACATAACTCCTGGGCAGGGCCCGGACCTTCTATGCAGGAACGTGGGGGCCTGGGGAAGTCACGAGGCACCTGGATAGGTCACAGGGCACAACCCATCAGAGGTGAGGGATAGGAAGGGGCAGAGCCCTCCACCGAGCAGTGGCAGTCCGGCCTGGCTTACCCGACAGAGGCAAGGGATAGGAAGGGAGCTCGATCCAGGGTGACTTCCAGACTCACTCGCAGAACTCCTCTATAATGGTGCATACTCCAAGCCAGGATGAACTTGACAACCCCCCAACTCTACTCAGTCCCAGAGCCCCTTAAGTATACCGCCAGCCGATGGGCATCAGGTGCACCTCCTTGAGCCCAAGCAAGCCAAGGTGATCCACACGTGTGACTAATTGGGCTCCAGGGTGAAACGAGGGACGGTTACAAGATCCGGAGTCCGCGAACCTGATCAAGAACTGGAATGCGGGCTCTGGACCAGACCATAACAGTGGGAATTTGTTCAAGGTTTGTGGGACAGCAGTGTTGAATGCTGAAATGAAATCCAGAAACAACATTTTTGTTTGTCTCTTTGTTAGGCATGTCAGGCCAAAGGGATTGACAGATGCAACATCATCTGCCACTTAGCGACTCAGTCGGTAAGCATTCTGGTGAGTGACCAGTGAACAAGGATTGGAGTTTTTGATCTGTGCCATTATCAGCCATTCAAAGCACTTAATGCTGATCGGCAACAGCTCCACTGGGCAGCAGGTCACTTTGTTCTGAATGTGTAGAGTTCCTTGATACAGGGATGATGGTGGATGATTTAAAGCACGGGGGAACAGCAGCCTGGATGAGTGAAGTGTTGACAATGGCTGTGAAGGCAACAACGCACATATGTACACTCTTTCTGTGAGAGTCTGGATGCTTTCTGGCCAGAGTCCTCATTAACTTTGCTGTTGCAGACATTGGATGCTCAGCTGTGAGGGTAGTGGCTTTCCTGGCTGGCTTGTGTTGTGTGCTTCGAGGCATTGTTTGGAGTGCCAGGGAGGGGGGCATCATTGGTACAGTCAAGCCTTGTGTAGTCTGTAAACCCTTGATGCCTGGCCACATTCAGCAGTGTGCGTTTCCCAGGGTTGGGGAGTCCGAACCTACGCCGGGCAGTCCTGTTTACATAAAGGGCGGAGCTCAGACCTTCCCAGAACCCGGGCTCGATCAAATTCGCAGCTCAGGACTCGCTGAGTTAAACAGAGAAACTCCGCCCCACTGGTTGCTATGAAAGAAAAAGGAGAAATCCACACGGAAATCCGGACAGAAAGGTTAACGCAGCCTGTTTGTTTTCCTCTTAAGGGTTGCTACATTGATCCTACTCCCGCCCCCATCCTGCTGTCAGACCCATCCTGAGCCGGTGAGAGTTGGTGTGACCAGGCTGCGGCAGTCCCGCTCTACCCCGGCTCACCCGGCCCTGTCCATCTGAAATGAGCGGCGGACACATCACAGCCGAGTGGCCTCAGGAGCAGCAGCTCAGACTCAACTCTCCGTACAGAGTGTGAACGTCGTTGTAAGACCATTGTTGGTCACCGGGGAAGTCGGACTGTGATTTGCTGGGACCACACTGAACGCCGGCCGGTTACAGCATCAGAGGTAAGTGTTGTCTATGATTCTGCACACCGATCAGCACTTAGAACAAGGCTCGGCTTTGGTCGGGATCGGCTGTGAACTTAGTGGGAGTAGGGAGTCCTGACATGTTCATGTTAACGAGACAATTACTGTCCAAATGGATTAAGAGAAACAACATCATTTCTGTCAGCTACAAATACTCTCCAGGCTGGTTTCTACTGAGTGCGAGCAGAAGAAATCTTCTCAAACAGATGTTGTTAGGACAGCAGACAAAGTCAGGAATCGCAGACTAACCATGATGCGACTAATGTTCTGAGCTGCGCATGTTTCAATGTACGAAGTATTAAAGGAAAGTCAGATGTGCTCAGGGCATGAATCAACATGTGGAATTATGACATTTTAGCCATTTGTGAGACTTGGTTGCAGGAGGGGCAGGACTGGCTGCTCTGTATTTCCATTGTTTTAAATGTGTATGTGCATGTGGAATCAAATGGGGGAGGGGTGCATTGGTACTCAAGGAAAATGTCCCGGCAGTGCTCAGTCAGGAAAGACAGGAGAATTCCTTTGCTGAGGCTTTATGGGCAGAACTGAGGTATTAGAATGATACAACCACATTAATGGGGTTGTGTTACAGATCACCAAAAGTCTGTGGGATTTAGCGGAGCAGATTTGCTGAGAGATTGCAGACTGTTGTAGAAATATAATTTGTGATGGTAGGTGATTTTAACTTTTCTCATATGGACAGGGACGGCCATACTGCAAAATGACTCGATGTAATAGATGGACCCTACACAGATTAGAGAGGAGGAGTTATTTGCTGTCTCAAAGCACATTAGGGACAATGACTTGACAAGGTCCTCCCTACGATGGTGTGGAGGCAAGTGCAGAAATTGCAGGGCCCAAGCAGAGATATTTAAATCATCCGTAGCGACACGTGAGGTAGCCCAAGACTGGAAGATAGCAAATGTTGTTCCACTGCTTCAGAAAACCTCCAAAAATAAACCAGCAAATGAGAGGCCGGGAATCCTGATGTAAGTAGTGGGAAAGTTATTGAAAGCTATTCTAAGGGACCAGATATATGACTATGTGGAGAGACATTGACTGATCCAGGATGGTCAGCATGGCGTTGTGCCTGGTAGGTCGTGTCTCAGCATTCTTATTAAAGACAAGATAGTGGATGTTGCCTACGTGGATTTTAGCAAGGCATTTGCCAAGGTTCCACTTGGGAGCTTAGTAAAAAAGTTTCAGTTGCTTGACATTCAAAGAACAAACTGCCGGAGGAACTCAGTGGGTCGGGCAGCATCGGTGGAAGGAAATGGACCGTTAACATTTCGGGCCGAGACCCTCCCTCTGGACAGAGTGAATGGGAAATAGTCAGAGAAAAGAGGTGAGGGGTGGGGATGGGGCAAGAGCTGGGGAGTGAGAGGTGGATCCAGGTGAGGGGGGAGATGGAAGTTGGAAATAGTGACAGGGGAGGGAGGTGAGTGTTTGGGGCAACACAGGGCTACAGAAGATTGAAATTAATTCCATAGAGGATGAACAAAGAGATTAGAGAGTATTTGTTATAGAGAGTGCAATGAATATTCACCAGCCTGATCCCTGGAGTGGTGGGGTCATCATATGAACAGACACAAAATGCTGGAGGAACTCTACAAGCCAGGCAGCATCTATGGAAAATAGTAGTCGACATTCGAGAGCCCAGTAATGTTCTTTACATTGTGCCTTTGGTTCTACTGCTCTTACCTGTAGAAGAAGGGGTTAAATGCAATATTAAGCTTTCTTCACACTTGAATGACAGTGTTTTGTCGAACCGGTTTGGATTTGATTTCAGCGGAACGGCCGCTCCCTGTTCTGTGGAATGTGACCGGACAGGCAGCTGCTTGCTCGCAGTCCCTGAGCACCGAGTCTCACAGAGCAACAAGCCGCACCTTCCAAATCAGTCAATCATCTGCCCTCTTCCCCTTTCCAGTCCAGTCCGGATGAAGGGACGGTCCACAACATCGACTGCTTACCCCCATCCTTAAATGCTAGCTAACCTGCTGAGTTCTCCCAGCACTCTGTGTGTTGCCATGGTTACATGTGATATGTGTGGGGTTGTGGGCGGGATTATTTGTAAGAAACGGTACACAGTATTTACACTGTCAGAAAGCTCTCACACTCTTGGGGAATTGACTTAAGAATAATTCAGTTTCAGGTATTTATTTCGGATCTTTATTTCCAAACAACAAGTTGTTTCTGAATTGCATCAGCGATCAAGGAGATATTTGTTTATTTTGAGCCAGTTCTGGCAGCTTTGCTTTTTCTGTTCCTAGTGTTAGAATTTTTTGAGGTTGTGACTAAATACATTTCTGAAGTAAGAACAGTAGATGTAGTGTATATGGATTTCAGCGAGGCATTTGATAAGGTACCCCATGCAAGGCTTATTGATAAAGTAAGGAGGCATGGGATCCAAGGGGACATTGCTTTGTGGATCCAGAGCTGGCTTGCCCACAGAAGGCAAAGAGTGGTTGTAGCCGGGTCATATTCTGCATGGTGACCAGTGGTGTGTTTCAGGGATCTGTTCTGGGACCCTTACTCTTCGTAGTTTTTATAATTGACCTGGGTGAGGAAGTGGAGGAATGGATTACTAAGTTTGCTGATGACACAAATGTTGGCGGTGTTGTGAATAGTGTGGAGGCCTGTCAGAGGTTACAGTGGGACATTGATAGGATGCAGAACTGGGCTGAGAAGTGGCAGATCGAGTTCAATCCAGATAAGTGTGAAATAGTTCATTTTGGTCGGTCTAATATGATGGCAGAATATAGTATTAATGGTATGATTTATGGCCCTGTGGAAGATCAGAAGGATCTTGGGGTCGAAGTCCATAGGACGCTCAAAGCTGCTGCGCAGGTTGACTCCGTGATTAAGAAGGCATTCGGTGTGTATTGGCCTTCATCAATCGTGGAAATGAATTTAGGAGCCAAGAAGTAATATTGCAGCTATATAGGACCCTGTGCTCAGTTCTGGTCTCCCCACTACAGGAAGGATGTGGAAATCATAGAAAGAGTGCAGAGGAGATTTACAAGTATGTTGCCTGGTTTGGAGAACATGCCTTATCAAAACAGATTGAGTGAACTTGGCCTTTTCTCCTTGGAGCGACAGAAGATGAGAGTTGACCATATAGAGATGTATACGATGGTGAGAGGCATTGATCGTGCAGATAGTCAGAGGCTTTTTCTCAAGACTGAAATGGCTGCCACAAGAGGGCACATGTTTAAGGTGCTTGGGAGTCGGTAAGAAGAGATGTCAGGTGTAACTTTTTCTACACAGAGTGTGATGAGTGGTGTAATGGGCTGCCAGCAACGATGGTGGAGGCAGATACGATAGGATCTTTTAAGAGACTTTTGGATAGGTACATGGAGCTTAGAAAAATCGAGGCTTATGGGTAACCCTAGTAATTTCTAGGATAGGTTTACATTCGGCACAACGTTGTTTACCGAAGGACCTGTATTGTGCTGCAGGTTTTCTATGTTCCATGTTTTTCTATGTTAACTGTTTGCACGATTGACATTTTCCACAGGCTTAGTAAAGATTAAGAACAGGTCTATAGAACAATGGCCACCTGCTTCAAAGCGAAGGTGCGGGATCTGTACAGCAAACGCCTGTTCCCTTTTCAGAATTTCAAATTTCAGACGGATACATCTATTGTTCATGTGTTGATTGAGGGTGTTCGGAACTCTTCTCCTCAATGGCCAGTGGAAGCAAAGCCCTTGATTCTGTTGAAGTCCGAGATTAATGTTAAAACCGCTGTCTTTATTAGCATCTACTTGAGAATATAGAAAATTAAACGGAATAGACCAGGGGTGGGCAAACTTTTTGACCTGTGGGCCAAAAAGGGTTCTAAAATTTGACAGGGGGGCCGGACCAGGAGCAGATGGACGGAGTGTTTTGGTAATACACCTCATAAGAGAAAATAAAATATCATGGGATATGTAGAAAACATGTGCTTTAATTTCAATTGAAAATGAACAAATGCATTACAACAAAATATCTGTCTTTGAAGTCCCATGGTATTTAGCTATTTATTGAAATTACTTTTAAAACACTGAAAATTAAATGAATAAAATACAGCTTTTTTAATAGTAACAGTTATTATTTTAAAGCACTGAAAATTCTCTTATCCTTCAAGATATTATCATCATCACTCTCCTCCTGACTGTCTTTATTTCAAAAACGGTAGGAGATGCAGGTCCACTTGTCCTGCTCCTTCTTATTCAATTGTCCCCTGTGTCAAAACTCAACAACGACCAGCACAAGGACAGAACAGTGACAGTGCGCCAGTATACGGAGCGCGTTATTTGATCTGGAGCATATTTTTTGTTTTGAGAACGTACGTGCACCTGCGTACTACTCATGTCCATCACTTGACAGAAATGACATGTAACATGTAAGGCTTATTGAAAAAATATTTTCAAATGCATTTTTTACATAACACAACGAAGAAACTTATTTTTAATTTCAGTGGGGACAGTGTTGTTGGTCTCCCTTTTTAGCCAGCGCATCAACGTCTGGATTTAGTTTTGTTGTGGTGATTCTCAGGATGGATCTGAGGTGTTGGTCAGTTAACTTGGATCTGTGGCTGGCTTTGTTGATGTTCATGACGCTGAACGCCTGTTCACACAAATAGGTTGAGCCGAACAAAGAGTAAAGCGCAAATGTGGAGTAATACGCTGCACCTCAACAAAGGTCAATGTATATAGAGTGCGTCATCTATTGGGAAAACGCCAGAATTGCGGGGAAAAAACGTTAACAAGGCTTATTAATATAATTTCATCAAGTTCTGCGGGCCGGATTAAAAAGCTTAACGAGCCGCATATGGCCCCCGGGCCATAGTTTGCCCATGCCTGGAATAGACAGAAGTCAACAGTGTTATGCATGTGCGTGGCTCCCAAAAATTCAAGCTCTGGAGCATTTACTAAAGTCTTAAGATGGCAGAGTAGAAAGGTTCAGCAATTCAAGGAATGGATGAGGGGAGATATTTGTAAATCCATGTTAAAATGTAGAGAGAGGGGATCACGCAGTTCCACGGCATCCACGCTGGGGAAGTCGAAGTAAGAGTTGCCGAAGATCTTATCCGCCGAGTCATTCAAAAATCCACGTAGAACTCTCACATGATGACAGTCACAGAATATTGCTTCGCACAAGTGGTTACCACATAGCACACCCGGATCCAGGTAAAGTTCAACAAACGTGATTGCCACAGGATACTCCCAACAAAATCCACGTATGGATCATACGAGTACCAGTCACACATCCGATATATTATGTGCCGTTGATGAACCCAATCCTTTGGGTATTGGAAAGTATCAAACTTAACCCGTTGTTTCAGTAAAATACCCGCCAGCAGCTTGCAGTCATCTCTCTCCCTCCCCCTCCCTCTCTCCCCCTCCCTCTCTCCCCCTCCCTCTCTCCCCCTCCCTCTCTCCCCCTCCCTCTCTCCCCCTCCCTCTCTCCCCCTCCCTCTCTCCCCCTCCCTCTCTCCCCCTCCCTCTCTCCCCCTCCCTCTCTCCCCCTCCCTCTCTCCCCCTCCCTCTCTCCCCCTCCCTCTCTCCCCCTCCCTCTCTCCCCCTCCCTCTCTCCCCCTCCCTCTCTCCCCCTCCCTCTCTCCCTCCCCCTCTCTCCCTCCCTCTCTCTCCCTCCCTCTCTCCCCTCTCTCCCCTCTCTCCCCTCTCTCCCCTCTCTCCCCTCTCTCCCCTCTCTCCCCTCTCTCCCCTCTCTCCCCTCTCTCCCCTCTCTCCCCTCTCTCCCCTCTCTCCCCTCTCTCCCCTCTCTCCCCTCTCTCCCCTCTCTCCCCTCTCTCCCCTCTCTCCCCTCTCTCCCCTCTCTCCCCTCTCTCCCCTCTCACGGCCAGTCCCAGCGCTCTGTTACAGCTTGTTACACTGACTTCATAGTCCCGCCTCCTCCAGACGTTTCTAAAGTGACACTCACCGTAAATGAAACAGTGGTCGCGTAAGACCTCCTCTTGCCGTTTCTCACTTCATGATGTTTCAGTGTTCCCGTCCAGTGAAGCTGGAGGAATGTGAATAGAAATTAGTGTTTGTACACAAAAGTGATTTAAGTGAAACCTGCACATTTTCCATTTGGGTCTGAATTGTGTATCGGGCCGGGATGTGAATCGAACCCAAAACTCTGTGAACCGATGGAGCAGGGAATATGTGGAGGGAATAATTTAAAATGTAGCTGGTGTAAATATGAAATAATTTGGAAAATGCAGCATTGGGTAGGTAGTGTTTGTGGGGCGAGGAGCATCGGGCCACTGAGGTTTTAACGTGTTGAGCGAGTGTTTCTCTTCTGGGCTCAGATATTTGGTTCTGAAGTTCCTTGGGAAGCAAAGACTGATATTCTGAGGAGAGGATAAGCTCCAATTCCAAAAGCTGAGATTAAGTGAGCTGTTCCGTGTATACAACAGTAGAAATGGACACGGTCGAGTGTTCAAACTGTATGTGGATATTGCCCCCCACTGTCACCTGTCTGTCAGGCAGCGGAAATCATACAGAGACTCCAGTTAACACACACAAAATTCTGGAGGAACTCTGCAGGCTGGGCAGAATCTATGGAGAAGAGTAAACAGTTGACGGTTCGGGGCTGGGATGGCCCGCTAAGATCTTGCACTAGATTGTGTGTGTTACGTTTCGATTTGAGAAAGTCGGGATGCGGGTGATCTGCACTAAAAGTGGAAAATGTTTGAAGCCATTCTGTGAAATTTGTGTAACTGAATTGTGTCTTTGTTCCTCTTCCCACGGCCATTCCATACCTGCTGACCATCTCAAATAATTCCAGTTTTTTTAAAAATTGCATTCACCCTGGAATGGTTTAATCTTCTGATAATGAACCTGAGCATAGGTGCTCAGTTTGGGATGGTTAGTAGAACAGTAAAAATAAATCATTTTTTCCCCATAAGTTACCCTGGTACCGATTTGCCTGTTATTGCTGAAAATGTGTTCAGTAAAGTTGTTGCTCACAATGTTCACAAGAATGATGACAGGAATGACAGGCTTTAACTATGAGGAGCGTTTGATGATTCTGGGCCTGTGCTCAGTGGTGTTCAGTGAGACACATGGAGAAGTATTTTGTTGGAGGGAGAGATTTCACAGGATAGCATGAGGAACAACGCAGAGAGATGGGTGCTTTGCTGAAAGAGATCACTCCTCTCTGTGTCCCGCAACCACAGATCCCTCCACCCAAGTCAGAATGGAGAAGAGGGCAATCTGAGGATTGAAATTATAGGAAATGTCTTATTCTGAAAGGTGAAATCATTTCCCTACAGCCACCCAATCCCCGATACAGCCCTCATCTTAATTCCCTCAGATCCTGCAGGAAATCAGTTTTAGAACCGGAAGTCCATTGAAGTTCTCGTCACAGAATAACAATGATAATTTAATGAGAAAAGCAGGTAGCACCCCAACTCGTCTGTTCAACCCCAAAGCAGCATATGAAATTAACTATATTCGCATCTGCGCCTCCTTACTGCAAACACTGCTAAAGTTATCCAGTTTAATATCCCACTCAGTAATACTGGGAATTCCATCAGGAGACAGTATCAGTGAGCGTGTGATGGGGACAAAATCCTCAGCTCAGTCCACAGAAGCTGAAATTGATGTGATGTGTGATGGACACTGTGGAAGGGTGAGAGATGGGAATTAGGACAGAGAAACCAGGGGTTGTGGGATTGTGGCAAGAAAGGTGGAAAGGACTGAAAATATCTATAAATAATATTGCAATTAATTAAATTGTGACCGTCTGGATAAGGAACTCACTATTGTACATCTGTAAGCACACTGTGTCTGTAAAAATGGAGCCGGAGGCAGTGCATGGGCGAAAGAGATTGCAAGGCTTCATAATTGCAGACTGAGTTGGATTACTCAACTGCACATTTAACAGAGGAGACAGCATAGTGAAGACAGATATCGTAAAAATTATTAATCTTACAGGAGCCCATATCTTAACTGATTTTTCAAAGCCCCTGAACAAAAATATAAAGAATCTGGACCACAACTCTCATTTAGCCTGTCTCCTTTCCAAGAACAAATTCCAAAGATGTTAATATTCAAACGGCACCAAAGGAAGATGTCAAACTGCTCACGGGTCTGTCACCTGTGTTAATGCTTTTCCCGTCTGCATTCAGACAATAAAACCCCTCCCTTCAACTGCACTAAGGATTTGGCAATTCTCGACAATTTCCCGGCAAACTTATTCTTCACTGTTCTTCATGCTGTTTGCTGAGGGAACAGTCACAGCAGTAAAGTTCCAACATCTATTTCTGAATACAGAACAGATCTCTCCCTGATTATTGAAGAAAATTATTTCTCCCACTGTCACATTCTCTACAGTAAATATTTCAACGATCATCTGCTCCATGTTTCACCCAAATAAGTTGCCTGGAGAGCCCACACACAGCCCTGGCAGGTTCCTAACACACTGTGAGACCCCAGATACCACTGGCAGAGCCTTGACACACTGTGAAACCCCACAAAACCCATGACAGGATCCTTACACATTGTGAAACCCCGTACACCCCTGACACGGTCCTGACACACTGTGAGACCCCACACACCCCTGGCAGGATCTTGATCTGCTGTGAGACCCCACACTCCCCTGGTAGGTTCCTTATATGCTGTGAGACACCGCACTCCCCTGGTAGGGTCCCGACACACAGTGCGAACACACACACCCATGACAGGTCCCGACACACTGTGAGACTCCACATACCCGTGGTAGGGTCCTGACACACAGTGAGACCCCACACACCTAAAACAGGGACCCAACACACTGGCAGGATCCTGACAACTGTGAGACCCCACACACCCCTGGCAGTGTTTTGACACGCTGAGACCACACACATGTCTGACGGGGTCCTGACACACACAACCCTGGCAGGATCTTGATCTGCTGTGAGACCCCACACTCCCCTGGTAGGGTCCTTATATGCTGTGAGACTCCGCACTCCCCTGGTGTCCCGACACACAGTGCGAACACTCACACCCATGACAGGTCCCGACACACTGTGAGACTCCACATACCCGTGGTAGGGTCCTGACACACTGTGAGAACCCACACACCCCTGAATGAGACCTGACACACTGAGACTCCACATACCCCTAGCAGGGTCCTGACACACTCTGAGACCTCACACTTTCCGGACATGGTTTGAGAACCCAGATACCCCTGACAGGGTTATGACACACTGTGAGACCCCATAGACCCTTGACAGGGTCCTGACACACTGTGAGACCCCACACACCCCTGACAGGGTCCTGACACACTGTGAGATCCCACACACCCCTGACAGGGTCCTGACACACTGTGAGACTCCACACACCCCTGACAGGGTCCTGACACACTGTGAGACCCCACACAGCCCAGGCAGGGTCTTGACACACTGTCAGACCACACACGACCCTGACAGGGTCCTGACTCACTGTGAGACCCCACACACCCCTGACATTTTCCGGACATGGTTTGAAATCCCAAGCACCCACGACAGGGTCCTGTCACACTGTGAGACCCCACACACACCTGGCAGTGTCCTGACACACTGTGAGACACCACAGACCCTTGATAGGGCCCTGACACACTGTGAGAGGCCACAAATCCCTGGTAGTGTTCTGACACACTATGAGATCCCAAAGACCCCTGGCAGTGCCCAAACACACTGTGAAACCCCACACACCTCTGGCAGGATCGTGACACACTGTGAGCCCCACACACCCCTGACAGGGTCCTGACACACTGTGAAACCCCACACACCCCTGACAGGGTCCTGACACACTGTGAGTTCCCACACACCCCTGACAGGGTCCTGACACACTATGAGACCCCACACACCCCTGACAGGATCCTGACACACTGTGAGACCCCACACACACCTGACAGGGTCCTGACACACTGTGAGACCCCACACACACCTGACAGGATCCTGACACACTGTTAGACCCCACACACCCCTGACAGGGTCCTGACACACTATGAGACCCCACACACCCCTGACAGGGACCTGACACACTGTGAGACCCCACACACCTGTGGCAGGATTCTGACAAACTGTGAGACACCATTCGCCCCTGGCAGTGTTCAAACAGACTGTGAGACTCCACATACCCCCAGCAGGGTCCTGACATGCTGTGAGACCCCATACACGCCTGTCAGGTTCCTGATACACTGTGAGACCCCACACATTCCGGACACGTTTTGAGATCCCAGACACCCCTGACAGGGTTATGAGACACTGTGAGAGAGTACAGACCCTTGACAGGGTCCCGCTACACTGTGAGAAGCCACACATCCCTGGTAGTGTTTTGACACACTGTGAGACCCCACACTCCCCTGACATGTTCCGGACACGGTTTGAGATCCCAAACACCCCAGCCGGGTCCTGACACACTGAGAGACCCCACAGACCCTTGACAGGGTCCTGACACATTGTGAGATGTCACACAAACCTGGTAGTGTTCAGATACACTGTGAGACCCCAAACAACCCTGACGTGTTCCGGACGCGGTTTGAGATCCCAAACACGCCTGACAGGGTCCTGACGCACTGTGAGACCTCACACACCCCTGGCAGTGTCCTGACACACTGTGAGACCCCACAGACCTTTGATAGGGTCCTGACACACTGTGAGATGCCACACACGCCTGACAGGGTCCTGACACACTGAGAGACCGCACAGACCCCTAACAGGGTCCCAACACACTATGAGACTCCACATACCCCTGGTAGGGTCCTGACAAACTGTGAGATGCCACACACCCCTGACAGAGTCTTGACACACTGTCAGACTACACACACCTGACAGGGTGTCATATAATAGCCAGGTGATATGCTTAAAGAAATCTTGACTGAGTTTTTAATGATTTTAAATTCCTGCTGGAAAAATGATAGTGGTTCAGGACAAGATATTATGATACTATGGGTGAGATTGCATTGTTCAGGATGTCAGAGTGTTTCTCTATAGAGTCAAATGATATATTGCCATAGGTGTCAATGCCAGGCAATGTTAAACTGTGGTAGGATGACCACACTCGCCATTCCATTGGAACATCCCTCCAGGGCACAAGATTTTTACCTAATAAGGGTTTGCCTGCAATATAGTGAGTAGATACCCCGGAGAATCCCAACACGGTGCACAATCCATGAGGAGATCAGTCTGAGGGTGGATCTGGCTGTGTCAATCCTTTAGTGGTTAGGTCCAAGATATTTGGAAATGTTTGCCTCAGTTGAAAAACAAAGCAGTGTTCTGCTTTACACCTCAATTAATATCTGACCCTACTGTTAATTTTGTTTGTTACAGACCATCAAAATCTGACCACAACTGTCCTCAAATTGGCTCAAGGAGTGGGCAGGAGAGAAGTTCCAGTGATGTCAAGATCAGGAAAGGACATGGGTATGTTAGCAAGTTATTTTAATTTTTAAATATTTCCTTGACACCTTGTCTGAGTTTATTCCAATATCAGCAATTCACAAAATATTTGTAAAAACTGAGCAGAGAGATGAGACTGAGAGGTAACATCTCTGGGGGAACAGTCACATGTGGAAGGAGCACAATTACTGTCTGCTGTTTGCTCTTCAAACAGACAGTGATGCACAATAAAACAGTGAGGTTTTCCAGAGCACAAGACATTCTGTAGATGCTGAAAGTTTTGAGCAACACAAAGACACAAAATATTGGCTGAACTCAGCATCCATGGAAAGAAATAAACAGTTAATGTTTCAGATCAGGACCGCAAAATATAGAAAATAATGTGGCAATATCTAGAATTTCTGTCCCTTCATTTCCAGTCTGATGAAGCACCCTAAATGTTGGTTGTTTATTCTCCTCGATAGATGCTGCCTGACCTTCTGGCAGAACAGTCACATGTGGAAGGGGTGCAATAACTGTCTGCTTTTTGCTCATCTTGCAAACCGAGACAGACATTAAAACAGAGTGTATTCAGAATGCAAGACATTCTGCAGATGCTGAAAGTTTTGAGCAGCACAATGACACAGAGAATATTGGTGGAATTCGGCAGGTCAGGCAGCATCCATGGAGGGGAATAAACAGTTAATGTTTCAGATCAGGATCACAAGGAATAGAAAGTAATGTGACAATATCTAAAATTCCTGTCCCCTCATTTCCAGTCTGATGAAGGGCCTTGTCTCGATACGTTGATTGTTTATTCTCCTCCATAGATGCTGCCTGACCTGCTGAGTACCTGCAGCATTTTGTGAGATATTCCAGAGATTTGCGGAGGAAGGGGTTGACCAGGCAGGCAGCCAGTAACTCAGAGCCAAGCGGTGGTGATGGGCAGTACCAGGAGAGTGATGGTGATGGGTTACTATATTCTCAGCAATAAGCAGAGTCCTTCCAAAACAGAGAGGTATATTGCTGGGGACTAGAAAGGGCAGCCTTCAACAGATGTTGCTAAGCCCCACCACAACCCTGCTCGATCTGAACCCCCACCCAGCCTGCACTCATTTCACCAACCACACCTATTCCTCCCTCCCACCCTTTAAATATATCTTGGACTGTGTTTGGTGACCTGGTGCACCATCTTTTGGTTCCAGAGATAAAGTTGCCTCCGAATATGTGGTCAGTAAGTTTTTTAATTTTCACCATTGTGCTTCACAGGTCCGAGCTCAGAGATCACTGAGCTCTTGGCAAGCTGGAATGATTCCCAGCTGCTGCAGCTGACGGGTTTCTACCGGGACAGGCTGGAGCAGGCGATGGAAGGAGGGGTGCACGGAGTGAGCCTGGCGTTAACGGCCGAGAATCAGTTCAGCGGAGAGGAACATCGGGTGAGTGGGAGGAGAATGGGTTTGAATTTTCACACATCACAAGACTGATGGGTGTCGGACCTCTGACTCATTAGATATTAAATCAGAGAAAAGAACAACTGGGAAATAAATATTGTACATGCAATCTCAAAGATGTGAATCTGAACCAGTGATAGAAAGGGGCGCAAAGACCCTGCAGACTGGTGGGTAGCTGCTCAGATTGAGTTGAGCAAGTGACAGTTGTGCGGTCTTACAGTATTAAATGGAAATATGACAGGAGGTTTGGATTTGGAAAGATCATGCAGCCTAACAGCAGGATATCAATGAGAATCAGGACATCATTAGTGGGTGCCACAGGAGCTTGAGTGTGTTCTGTTCTGAGAGGAGATGATTCCATTAGAGTCTGAAACTGCAAACAGTGTGAATCGGGGAATGCCGCCATGTTGTAATGTGTAATCACTGAAGAAACCTCCACTGAAAAAGGGAAAGGAAATGAATCTGGTGTCAGCCGGTAATCCGCTGTCATGTTGGACACTGGTGGTCTGAAGGAGGAATCACATCATCTTTTCTGCAACCTCTCCGAGACTGCTCACTCTGTTATGAAAAGCCTCCTGACTTCTTTCTTCATCTGTGATCGTTATTTTCTGATTTCTGTTTTACACGGTCAAATCTGGTGAGGAATTATTTATGGATTTGGAGCCACGTCAACGAAGCGGTCACAGACCAGCCAGGATCTCATTGACTGGTGGACCAGGTTCCCGGTGAATGTCCCTCCGTGTGCTCTGCACTCAGAATGTACAGTCCATGTCCAGACAGGATCAGCACCCGTCCGGGTCACTGCTCAGTGTGATCCCGTTACTGAGCACATCATTTACTTCTCATTCACTGTGTGAATCTGTCAGTCCCCAATATGTTCACTGTTACTCTTCACAGAAAATCTCTGATCTCGCTGATAAGGGAGAGCGGGCGGACAGTTCTAAACTCCTTCTGAGCCTGGTGATGGAGAAAGGCTCCCGCGCCCGCAGGGTGATGTGGGAAACATTTGTCAAAATGCGGATTGGTGTCCCAAAGTTTGACAAAATATTGAAGGAAATACAGATGTATGGTGAGATAATATCAGTAATTAATTCAAATTTGAGTTGCAAAACATTACACTTCACAATTTTCCATAAATTATCCCCTTAATGTGTTTAAATTCAAACAGGTTCTGATCCATCCCATCGATCAAATCCCACTCATGGTTTACTCAAGATTCTCAGTGAATTGAAAGGTGAGTGAACATGTGTTGAAAATTCAAGAGTATAACAGAGGAATAGGCCATTAGGCAAATAATATTGTGCCGAAACAGCTAACAAGTAAATCAAACCCAAACTCTAATCTCCCCTTCCGACTCCATCTCCATATGCCTCCATCTTCCTTTATCCATGTACCTAACCAAACATCTCTTAGAAGCTTCAAAAAATTTACGTCTACCACCTTTCCAGTCAGTGCTTTCCAGGCATCGATGACTCTTCCCCCTTCACTCTACACCCTCTCACCTTCAATAGCATTTGAGACATTCAGAAAACGATTCTCTCTGTTCACTCTATTTATGCCTCTCTTAATGTGGCAAACATTTGTCAGAGCTCCCCTCAGCCTCCGATGATCCAGAGATGACAATCTAATTTTATCCAGCCTCTCATGATAGCACATGCCCTCTAAACCAGAGAGCATCGTGGTAAACCTCTTCTGCTCCCTCTCTAAAGCCTCAACATCCCTCCGGTAGTGGGGCAATCGGAACGGTACGCAATGACCCCGATGAGGCTGAGGCGGAGTTCATCAAGATGAAATTTGACCTCCGTTTCCACCAACGGTTGTAA
This sequence comes from Hypanus sabinus, assembly GCF_030144855.1. Classification (NCBI taxonomy): domain Eukaryota; kingdom Metazoa; phylum Chordata; class Chondrichthyes; order Myliobatiformes; family Dasyatidae; genus Hypanus; species Hypanus sabinus. The sequence continues at coordinate 351,397 of NW_026781175.1, read as the reverse complement.
TTTGCGTCGGGCGGTTCAGTTGTTGAGCCACGAGGGTCTGACCAGGTAAATATTGGCACTGTGACAGAGAACACAGTGAGACACAGGGAAACGTGTTTGCCAGAGGGAGAGTTTTCACAGGACATTTTGAGGAAAGGGGCAGAGAGCTGGCGAGTTTGAGGAAGGTGGTCACACCGCTCTGGGGCCTGCAACTACAGATCCCCAGCGGAGTTTGAGTGGAAAAGGGGGCAATTTGGAGAATGACAAAAAAAAGAATATTTCTTCATATCAAAAAGTCAAATCCTTCTCTTGCCAGCGACTATCCGCTCCAGGATAGCCTCACCCTTAACCATTTTCTAAACGACTTCAGTTTCTTTAGATTATTTTTGTTTTTTCGAGTTGCTCATCCATTGAAGTTCTATTCATAGAATAGTAATAATAACGTCACTTTAATCAGCAAAGCAGCATATGAACCCTGCTCTCTTCACATCTACACTCACTTAGTGCAAACATTGCTAAAGGTATCCAGTTTAATTTCCAAATCAATAATCCTGGGAATTCTAGCAGTGAGACAGGATTACTGAGGGTGAGATCGGAGACAAATTCTTCAGCTCAGTTCACAGAAGCTGAAATTGATGTGTGCCGGTTTGTGTGCTGGACACTGTGGAAGGTGAAGAGATGAGAATTAGGACAGAGAAACCGAAGGTTTTTGGATTGCGGAATGGAATGTGGAAAGGACTGAAAATATCTATAAATAATGTTGCAATTACTTAAATTGTGACCATCTGGATGAGAAGCTTACTACATCCATAAGCCCATCATGCCTGTGAAAATGGAGCCCGCGGCAGTGCATGGGCTAAAGAGATTGTAAGGGTTCATCATCGCAGACTGAGTTGGATCAGTCAACTACACATTGAACAGAGGACAGAGCATAGGAAGGACAAATATCGCAAAACTTATTAATATTGCATCAGACCATGTTTTATTTGATTATTCGAAGCTCTTAAAATAAATATAGGGAATCTCGGCCAGAACCCTGGTTCAGTCTCTCTCACTTACAGGAACAAATCCCAGAGATGATAATTTGAATTTGGTACCAGAGATAGACCAATCAGGAAGTTTACAAACTACTCACGTCTCTGTCACCTCTGTTAATGCTGTTCCAGTCCACATGCAGTCAAAGAAACCCCTCAGTGTCCCTGAACACGGGTTTAGTAAATCACTACAAACTTGTTCCTCATTGTCCTTCATCTGGTTTACAGAAGGAACAGGGCCAACAGTGAAATTACCACACCCATTTCTGAACAGGAAACAGATATACTCCCTGATTATTGAACATCATTTCTACCAGTGTCACATTCTCTAAATTAAATGTGTGCAAGATCAATGTTTTCCTACGTTGCCTATCACATCTGAATAGATTGAACTGAGACCCCAAACGTACCTGACAGTGTCCTGCCGCACTGTGAGACCCCACACACTCCTGGCAGGGTCCTGACACACTGTGAGACCCCACACAACCCTGATTGGGTCCTGACACACTAAGAGAAGCCACATACCCCTGGCAGGTTTCAGATACATTGTGAGACCCAGATCTTATCAGGGAGCCTAATGTAAAGGGAACGTTAGGAGACAGTTAGTGACTGGGTAAAAGCCAAGGAATAAGATTTAAAAAAAAAGTTGTTTTATTTTCTCTTTCTTTCATGGCCTTCTGTCTCTTTAACCAATCAACTTCAACCCTCCCCCTCCAAGTTTCACCCATCGCCTGGTAATTCTCTCTCCCCTCTCCTCCCCACACCTGCCCCCTCCCCCCCCACCACACTTTTCAATTCTACTCCCCAGCGTTTTGTTTCCAGACCTACCGAAGTGTTTAAGCCCGGAACGTCAACTATACTTTTTTTCCATAGATGCAGCCTGGCCTTCCGAGTTCCTCCAGCATTTTGTGTGTGTTGCTGCGTTTTCAGCATCTACAGATTCTCTCTTGATTGTGAAATTATAGAGCAGTTTGCCCAACCTTAGTGGTTGGGGAAGTGTGAGAGTCTATTATTAAGATTGAGGTTCTGAGGTATTTACAGCCTAATTATAAAATAAGTCAAAGTCAACATAGTTAATATGAAGGGAAATCTTGCCTGATAGATCTGCTAGAGTTCATTGAGGACATTCCAAACAGGGTGGACAAAGGAGATGCAGTGCATGTCATTATATTTTCATAAGGCGTATTATAAGTTAACTCATGAATCTACTTAACAAGATAAAATCCGATGGCGTTACAGGATAGAGGAATAGGTTGGCATAGGACACTCAATGCTGCTGTGGAGTTTGACTCTGTGGTTAAGAAGGCATACAGCGCATTGGCCTTCATCAACCGTGGGATTGAGTTCAAGAGCCGAGAGGTAAAGTGGCAGTTATATAGGACCCTGGTCAGACACCACTTGGAGTACTGTGCTCAGTTCTGGTCACCTCACTATGGGAAGGATATGGAAACTATAGAAAGGGTGCAGTGGAGATTTACAAGGATGTTAACTGTATTGGGTGCATGCCCTATGAGAATAGGTTGAGTGAAACTGGCCATTTCTCCTTGGGGTGAGGAAGGATGAGAGGTGACCTGATAGAGGTGTATAAAGTGATGAAAGCTGTTGATCGTGTGGATAGTCAGAGGCTTTTTCCCAGTGCTGAAATGGCTAGCACGAGAGGACATAGTTTTATGTTGCTTGGAAGCAGGTACAGAGGAGATGTCAGGGGCTCAGAGAGTGGTGAGTACATCCTCTGGATGGCTACATGGAGCTTAGAAAAATAGAGGGCTATGGGTAAACCCAGGTAAACTGTAAGGTAAGCACGTGTTCGGCACAGCTTTGTGGGCCGAAGGACTTGTATTGTGCTGTAGGTTTTCCAAGTTTCTAATCTTCTACCACACCACAGATCCACAAATGTATTCCTTTTTATTTTGAATCAGTGATGGTGAGAGGGGAGGGGGAGCTGTGATTCCCGTTACCTATTCCGTTGACAGAATGCCCACTATCATTTTCTCTATCTCCAAAGTCCACATCAACACCGGGCTTTGAAAGTTTTTCCACAGAACAATGATAGAAGTGGCAGTAGTGGGAGTTTGTCTAGTCGGGGCTCAGTAAACTACCAGGGAAAACTCAACTTCACTGAACAATCAATGTGGAAATGTGATGATCTGATGATTATCTGGCCCATGCCTCTCCGTCCACTTTGGGGTCTGATAATCAAACTTAATTCAGTGTAAGAAAATCCAGTGATAAGTTCAAATAATGCAAAACCTTTGAGCTAATCCTTGTCTACTTAAATAGTGAGTTCTGAGTTGAAGCATTTAACATTTTATCTCTGTTTCCATGGAAGATGCTCAACAGAAACACAAGGAGACTCTACGGGCACAAACTGAAAAACTGAGAGCGAATACGATCCTGATGACGGAGAAGGTGAAGGTTTTCCAGCTGGTTGATCGATACGCTGAGCTCACGGTCATTTCTACTGTTCGAGATCGGAGACTGGTGGAACATGAGCTGCTGGCAAGAGGCAGAGACCACGAGGAGTGGAGAGAGAAACATCTCCGCAGAAAGCTGGAAAAAATCCGGACTGATCAGTTGTTCCAGAGCAGCTTTTCCCGGAGTAAATCCAAATCTGGGAGTTCAGCAGCAGTGGCTGGAGTCCCGGGGATCGGGAAAACAACAATGGTACAAAAGATTGTTTATGATTGGGCCATGGGGAAAATATACCAACAATTCCAGTTTGTCTTCAGTTTCAAATTCCGGGATTTAAACTCTATTAACTGCAGAAAAAACCTGAGGCAACTAATTCAGGATCAATATCCTTACTTTGGGAATATCCTGAGAGATGTTTGGAAGAATCCAGAGGGATTGCTGTTTATATTTGATGGTCTGGATGAATTCGAGCACAGAATTGATTTTGCTGACAGTCAAAGAGATACAGAACCCAAGCACCAATGCCCAGATCCCGAGTGGTGGTGTGAAGTGTCTGACATTTTGTACAGTTTAATCCAGGGCAAGCTGCTCCCAGGGTGTTCAGTGCTGGTGACCACCCGTCCCACTGCGTTACATTTATTGGATAAAGCCAAGATCAGCGTCTGGGCTGAAATCCTGGGATTTGTTGGTGAGGAACGGAAGGAATATTTCATCAGGTATTTTGAAGATCAGACGGTGGCAGAAGCTGTTTTCAAACACGTGAAGGAGAATGAGATCCTGTACACCATGAGCTACAACCCCTCCTACTGCTGGATCCTCGCTCTGGCACTGGGCCCCTTCTTCACACAAAGAGTCCGGGACCCGCAGCGAGTTCCCAAGACGATCACCCAACTGTACTCGTACTATATTTACAACATCCTGAAGAACCACAGCCGTGAGATTGAGAAACCCCGTGATGTGTTACTCAGGGTTGGTCAGATGGCCTTCAGAGGAGTGTCCGAGAGGAAGATCATATTTACATATGGAGATTTGATCAGTTACAATCTGCAGCCTTCCCAGTTCCTGTCCGGGTTCCTGATGGAGCTTTTGGAGAGAGAGGATTCTGCCCAGAGCGTGGTGTACACATTCCCACACCTCACCATCCAAGAGTTTGTAGCTGCAGTCGCACAATTCCTGACCCTACATCCCAAGGATATCCTGAAATTCCTCACTGAAACCCACAACATGACAGATGGGCGGTTTGAGGTATTCCTCCGTTTTGTGGCTGGTCTCTCCTCCCCAATGACAGCTCGGGGCCTGGAGGTGTTTCTGGGTCCATTTCCTCATCAAACAACCTGCCGGGTGATTGACTGGGTGAAGGAGGAGGTTAAACGACAGAGTGGAAACACGAGGATTGCATCTCGTAAAAGGAGCCTCCTGAACACACTGCACTACCTGTTTGAGTCTCAGAATCGTGGACTGGCTCAGGCCGCACTGGGATCTGTGAACAAACTCTCATTCAGTGGAATGGCACTGACCCCGATTGACTGCGCGGTCCTGTCTCATGTCATCGGACTCTGTGATACAATAAAACACCTCGACCTGCAGGGCTGTCACATTCAGTGTGAAGGAATCCAGCGGCTGGGACCCGGGCTGCACAAGTGCCAGGAGTTGAGGTAACTTGATTTATCTTTCACTCTGAACTGTGAAACAGTTCCGTTGTGTTGTTTCAAAGTAAAACAATTTGGGTTAAACAGTTGTAAATCAGATTGTGAAGAATAGTGACAAATACCCAGGGGATCGGTCAGTAATTCTCCAAAGACGGGAGGGTTCTGTGTTTCCTTGTGACGAGATGTTGGAGACTTCATCAGATCATTGGGCATCTCCTCCCGATTGTGGTCCTCAATTCAGAAAGACCCATCCCGTAAAATCTATTTCTGCATCCTCTAATCTTCTGCAGTTATCTCTTCCCTTTGGTATCCTCCCGAGGGATCTGTATTTCCCATCCCCTTTCCCCCCGTGGGATCTCTTCCCCATTCCCATTTTTTCCCTTCGGGATCTCCTTTTACCCATATCCCTTACTCCTGCGGAATCTCTCATCCTCATCCTCATTCCTCCTACGGGATGTTTACTATTTCCTCTCTTTCTCCTGCAGGTTTTCTCTTCCCACCTCTTTCCCTCAGGTGGGGTCTCTTCCACCATCTCCCATCGACACATTCCCTTTCACAAATTTTCCTCACTGTGGGACTTTCTATCATCCTTCATCCCTGATACTCCCAACGCTCTCATATCAGGAACATTTTTCTAGCCATCGGGGAATGAGATTATGTGGAGTTTACAGGGTCACACCGACAGACTACATTACTGATATTCAGTGAATACCCTGGAGCTGGGCAGTGATGCGTACTCCGTTCAGTGATTTGCTGAAGTGGTTAATATTTCCTGAAATATCCGAGTGAGAGAAATTCCCCCAGACCCACGGCTTGAATCACTTTGTTCATCAATTTGTCTGTTTGTGTTTAGCCTTGGGGGAAATGAACTGGGAGATTCAGGAGTGAAACTGGTGTCTGCGGCTCTGAGGAACCCGGAGTGTAAAATACAGAAACTGTGGTAAGTACCAGACTGTGAGAGATTGTGTTTACAGTCACTGGGTGTCTGATATTGAACATGAATGTGATCAGTAATTGTATAACTGATAAGCACTAGGGATTTGTACCATCTCCTGTCTCTCTGTGTCCTTCACCCTCAGTCTCTCTCATCTCCAGGCTCTGGGATGTCGGTCTCACATATTGTGGTGCTGAGGATCTCGCCTCCGCACTCAGAACAAACCCATCACTGACGGAGCTGGGCCTGGGTTATAATGAACTGGGAGATTCAGGAATAAAGCTGGTGTCTGTGGCTCTGACAAACCCCAAGTGTGGAATAGAGAAACTGGGGTAAGTACCAGACTGTGGGAGATTGTGTTTACAGTCACTGGGTGTCTGACACTGAACATTAATGTGATCAGTACTTGTGTTACAGTCTCCTGTCTCTCTGTGTCCTTCATCCTCACCTCCAGGCTGAGGGATATCGGTCTCACAGATTCTGGTGCCGAGGATCTTGCCTCTGCTCTCAGTACAAACATATCACTGACGGAGCTGGAGCTGGGATTCAACTCGCTCACGGACCGATCTGTCCCCGCTCTCCGCCGCCTCATATTGGCCCTCCCGAGTCTGAAGCTGATCGAGTGAGTATTTGTGTTAATGTTCAATGTAATAAAATATCAGCGGATCCGCGGGTTTACTGGTGATATTTGTCTGTGAGTGTTGTTGAAACGTTAACCCCGGTCCCCTGTTACTGACACTGTTGTGTAATCTGTTTATTTCATCTTTATTCTCCCATCTGTTTTAGCTTGTGGAGGAATCAGTTCAGTCAGACTGGTGGGAAGGAACTGAGATCTCTGCAGGAACCCAGACCCGGACTGACAGTTGATCTGTGAACATCTGAATGGTGAACTAGCTCCAGTCTCACACTCTGTGACGTCCAAAGCGATCCAGTAGTGACGCAATTCCGCATCCTATCCAGCTGCACGTGTCCGGATTCAACAGCTGCTCCAAATGGCGTGCCGGGGAATTACACAGAGAGGAAGAGCCCAGGGGGCCGGGTTAGATCTGGGAAACCAGTGTCCCTGGGAGAGAATCCTTTTACTCACTTTGAGCTGAGAACATCCTGGCCAATATAATGATGTTAAATAGACAAATCCCTCGGCAATGACCCTGGATCTGCAGCAATCTCGGACAGGGCCCTGAAGTGTGATTTTATAATCATCGGTTCCCCGATGCAGAGTGAAGGTGAGAAACGGGACTGATTATTCAAACTGTCACGCGTTGTCGCCGGTCAGTTAATTGTGTGTGACTGTGAGCGAGTCGGGAGCAGCTTATTTATTCCCACACGTCAGCAGCTCACACATTGTTTAATGTAGCTTTGAACGTTTGTCAAGATGAAGTCAATAAAATCACTGACGTACAAAAAAGCTGGAGAAACTCAGCAGGTCGGGCAGTATCCGTTGAAAGGAGCAGTCAACGTTTCGAGCCGAAACCCTCCGTCAGTACTAAAGAAGGAGAGGTCACTGGCCCTATAAAGAAGGTGGGGGGAGGGTGGAATGTGCCAGGTGAAAAACCAATGAGAGGAAAGATCAAGGGCTGGGGGAGGGGAAGCAAGGTGGGGATAGGCAGAAAAGGTGAAGGAGGAATCTAAGGGGAAAACACTATGGGTAGTAGAAGGCAGAATCGTGACAGAGGTGACAGGCAGCTAGAAGAGGAGACAGAGTGAAGGTGGGATGGTGGAAGGGATAAGGAGGGAATTACCGCAAGTTAGAGAATTCAATGTATATACCAAGGGGCTGGAGACTACCCAGACTGTAGATGAGGTGTTGTTCCTCCAACCGAAGTTTGACCTCATCATGGCAGTAGAGAAGGCCATGTATGGACATATCCGAATGGGAATGTGAAGGAGAGCTGAAGTGAGTGGCAACCAGGAGGTCCTGTCTGTTGTGGCGGACGGAGCGGTCCCCCAATCTGCATCGTGTCTTGCCGATGTAGGGGAGGCCGCACCGGGAGCACCGGATGCAATAGATGACCCCAACAGACTCACAAGTGAAGTGTTGCCTCACCTGGAAGGACTGTTTGGGGCCCTGAATGGTGGAACAGAACCCCACCAAAAATTATCAAACCATTGTTTCCCATACCATCACTGCCCTTATCAACTACGGAGACGTTCCATCCTCAGCCAAAAAACTCATAATTCACACACTCCGCTCGCTTTGACCTCCTCCCCAAGATCCATAAGACTGACTGTCCTGGTAGGCCTATAGTTTCGGCCCGCTCATGTCCCATCGAACTTGTATCTGCCTACCTTGACTCCATTTTGTCACCCATAGTTCAGTCCCTCCCTACCTACATCCGGGATACATCCCATGTCCGCCACCTCTTCAATAACTTCCAGTGCCCCAGTCCTGACCGATTCATTTTCACCATGGATGTCCATTCCTTATACACTTCATTCCCCATCAAGAAGGCCTCAAAGCCCTCCGCTACTTTCTGTACAATAGACCTCACCAGTTCCCCAACACCACTACTCTCCTCAGATTGGCGGAACTGGTACTCACACTTAATAACTTCTCTTTCGGCTCTTCCCACTTTCTTCAGACCAAGGGTGTATCTATGGGAACTCGCATGGGCCCCAGTTATGCCTGCCTCTTCGTGGGTTATGTGCAACAATCTATGCTGCAAATCTATACTGGTACTGCTCCCCAACTTTTCCTTCGATACATTGACGACTACATTGGTGCTGCTTCCTGCACCCATAATGAGCTTGTCAATTTCATTGACTTTGCCTTTAACTTGCACCCAGCCCGCAAATTCACTCGGTCCATCTTGGGCACTTCTCTCCCCTTTCTCGATCTCTCGGTCTCCATCTCTGGAGATAGACTGAAAACTGACATCTTCTATAAACCCACTGACTCCCATAACTACCTTGATTATACCTCTTCCCACCCTGCCAAATGCAAAAATTCTATTCCCTATTCCCAGTTCCTCCGTCTCCACCGCATCTGCTTCCAGGATGAAGCTTTCCAGTCCAGGTGATCTCAAATGTCCTCTTTCTTTAAGAATTGTGGTTTGCCTTCTGCCGTCATCAATGATGCCCTTACCCGCATATCCTCCATTTCCTGCACTTTGGCCCTCACCCCATCCTCCCGTCACTATAACAGGGTCTGAGTCTCCTTGTCGTCATCTACCACCCCACCAGCCTCTGGATCCAGTATATTATCCTCTGCAACTTCTGCCACATTCAACAGGAGCCCACCACTAAGGGCATCTTTCCCTCTCTACCACTCTGCTTTTCGCAAGGATCATTCCCTCCACGACTGCCTGGTCCACACGTCCCTCCCCACAGATCTCCCACCTGGTACTTATCCTTGCAAGTGTAAGTGCTACAGCTGTCCCTGCACCTCCTCTCTTACCACCATTCAGGGCCCCAAACAGTCTTCCCAGGTGAGGCAACACTTCACTGGTGAGTCTGTTGAGGTAATCTATTGCATCCGTTTCTCCCGGTGCGGCCAACTCTACATCAGTGAGACCCGACGCAGATTGGGGACCGCTTAGTCAAGACAGGATCTGCCGGTTCCCACTCACTTCAATCTGCGTCACATTTCCATTTGGATATGGCCATACATGGCCTCCTCTACTGCCATGTTGAGGTCAAACTCAGGCTGGAGGAGCAACATCTCATATACCGTCTGGGTAGCCTCGAGCCCCTTGTTATGAACATCGAACTCTCCAACTTCCGGTAATTCCCTTCCTCAATCCCATGTTCAGTCTGTCTCCTCTTCTAGCTGCCCATCACCTCTCTCATGATTCTGCCTTATTCTACTACTCATAGTGCTTTTGCTTTAGATTTGTTCTGCACCTCTCCTGCCGATCCCCTCACTGCTTCCACTCCCCCACCCCTTGATCTTTCCTCTGATTGGTTTTTCACCTGGCACATTCCACCCTCCCCCCACCTTCTTTATAGGGCCCCTGCACCCTCCTTCTTCACTCCTGATGAAGTGTCTAGGCCCGAAACGTTGACTATTCCCTTGCAGAACTCAACCACCTTGCTAATTTAATTGATACCGCAATCTGTGAGTTCTTCATTTTCAAGGACAATCCCTTTATACCTGTAATTTGCTTGGGTTTTGAAGAGTCAGGGCGAAATTTTTCAAAATGTAGGTTTGAATTGAGCAGAAAATATGTTGAATGTTTTCAATTGTCTGCCACTCATGAACAAAGGACATTTTGACTAACATCTGCTTTTAATTGAATTGCACTGACACCGCGTTCTCTGAAAGGCAGATCGTTAGAAATAGCCCGTGCACATTGAAAAAAAAGGAGCTTTTCGGATCTGGCATTGAAAGACTATGCATGCCGGCAATGAACATTCATTACTGAAACGAATGCTAACGTAGGCATGTGATGCCTTTTGAGACACTGCTCATGCACTCTTCTTCGGTTCTGCCTGCCTCTCCTTTCCTTTCGTAATCACTGAAGAAAGCGGGGAGCTGATATACAGGAGCACACAGAACATGTGAATTACATCAAATGGATTAAAAAAAATAAGGTCAGCAGATATTTCTGAAATGAAAGAAAAACTTAGCTAATAAATGTTGTGTGGGGGAGAACAGGGGTAACAAAATGCTAAACCAGTTGCCGTGGCATTTGGACAATAAAGATCAGTGATGGACGTGCCTGATGGAGTTGAGTCCAGGGAAGTGCGGGGGCTGTCCTTGGAGTTCTACTGTAAGTGAAGGTATGCGATCAATGACAGACGGTTAACAGAATTGTCCACTATTGCTTGACAGAGTAATCTGTCCGCCGAAATACAGAGTTCACTGACAGTGTGTATGCAAGCTGGCAGGGTGTTATAAGCGTATGTGGCATGTTTGCCTTCAGTGGGAAGACGAGTGAGAGGAATAGTCAGTAATTCATATAAACCTCCGGTAGTATTTCAGTTACAGTTTTGAATTCAATGACAGTTACCGGGAGGATAGGACATTGAACATCACTGCACAATACAGGCGCATCGGCCGATGACGTTGTACCGACCTTTTAATCTACCCTAAGATAAATCTAAACATCCGCTATAACACAGCCTGCTATTTATATCACCAATGTGCCTAAATAAGAGTTTGTGAATGCCCCCAGTGTATCCGCCTCTATTGGAGCATTCCATACACCCACCATTCTCTGTACAACGACCGTGCCTCTAACAAACTCGAATAGACCATCAGACCATAAGACATGGGAGCAGAATCAAGTCATTCAACTCAGTGCGTGAACCCTGCCATTCCATCATGGCTGATCCCAGATCCCACTCAACCCCATTCGCCTGACTCCTCCCCATATCCGTAGATGCTCTTACCGATCAGCAATGTTCTGGTCCAACTAAATAAAAATCCTGCACTCTAACGACCTCTTAGTTAACTGTCGCATCGTCTGAAAACTTTCAATCCCGCCCCCAAGACCTCAAACAAACCATTTTTAAAAGTCGCAAGCAAGAGTGGTTTCGGAACAGACTTCCCTGAAGACACCAATGGTCATAGACCTCCAAGCGGAATACTCGCCAAATACTACCATCCTCTGTGAAAGCTAATTCTGTATTCACACAGCCACATTTTCCGGCTCGTATGCCCCCAGAATTTATGGATGATCCTACAATGGAGAACCCTATCAAACGCCTTACTAAAGTCCATCTGCAACACACCCACTGTTCTACCTTCATCAGTGTGCTTGGTCACATCGTCACAGAATTTGTTCGGCTCGTGATTCATGACTTGATCCTCAGAAAGCCAAGTTGACTATCCTCAATCAGACTAAGTTTCCCCAAATACTAGTAAACCCTTTCTGACCAATAATTCAGCCACCGCTGAAGTAAGACTGTGGTCTGTAATTCTCAGTACTATCTTCTTCCCATTCCCTGAACAGAGGAATCACATTTGCCAACCTGCAGTCGTCTGGTTCGACTCCTATGGCAAATGAGTATGCGGCAGCTTTTGAAAGAGGGTTTTACCAGGATACTGTCTGAATTACAGGCTGTGACCAGGAAAACAAGGAATCGACCGGCAGATCCAGTGGTTCAGGAAATCCTGTCCATTTCGGAGACGGGATTGCGGAATGTGAAAGTACAGTAAAGCCACAGAGGAACAGTCGACCTTCTGAAATGTGTAGACATGGGGGAAGCCGTGCTGTTCCACTCAGTGATTGAATCGGGCGCCTGAGTTCGGGCATCACGTGATAAAACTAGTGTGATTGGTGTTCGGAGGGCGGACAATTCAACCCTCGCAACTAATCGGGCAAAACAGAAATCTCTGGACCCCTTGTGAGGAATACTGTATGAAATATGGTGCTCCCGTTAGTGCAACACAGTGAAGAGATTCCCACTCAAACCTATATCTGATTGACTATTTAGTATAATGAAAATACGGCTCCCTTGGCCTGGACATTGAGGTATTATGTTAGAGTCCAACTGGTTCCAATGCAACCCTTTCATTTGCTCCGTTTCATGTATCTTTCGTCGTTACAGCGGAAGTGGTTAAATTAACTGTATTCGTGACACGGTTTAATCTGGATTACAATCCAGATTGGTTGTTTGCCCAAGTTACTAGTCCAGTGATTTGCAAATTTTAACCTCGATTGCAAATTATTTTAACTTGTGCATGCGAACCTCAGGGAGATTTACCCATAATTTACATTTACTGTTGCAAAATATTTCCCCGCACTCTGGAAAATTGGCTGAAATTTCTAGTTGCGGAAAACACTCCCGCATACTCCAGGTGTCACTTTCGAAATGATTTATTTTCTAAATGGGCCATCCGAATTGAGCGCAGTGCTACTCTCGGCAGTGGCCGGGAGAGAACCATCCGCCATGTGGGAATCTGATCCAGGTTCTCAGCGGCACGGGGATGAATGAGGAACACTCAGATGCGTTGGCACTTCAACACAACACATTCCTGTTTCCGGTTCCATGATGCTTTATTATGGTCGTGGCCAATCCAGACTCAAATGCTCCATAACCGCAGACGCTTTATCGGCCCGCGATGCTGGAGCCTAAGATGCCAAAAGCATGTTCCGCATTGCTCTCTCTGGGCGCTGCTTCTTTGCTGGGATGTGTTGCTGTTTCGCCTTTGATCTTGTTTCCAGCTGTTTGCATTCGTATCCGATTACCCTGCTCTGTGATTATAAATTTGTAGATTTCAAGTTCAAGTTGCTTTCTATTGTCGTTTCGACCATAACTGCAGGTACAGTACAGAGTAAAAACGAGACAACGTTTTTTGGGACTATGGTGCTACATGAACAATACAAAAACTACACTGAAATACGGAAACCGACACGAAAACTACACTAGACTACAGACTTACCCAGGACTGCATAAAGTACTCAGAACATTGTAGACATTGCAATAAATATAAACAAGACAATAGGCAGAGCAGAGGTCAGTAGGTTGGTAGTCGGATGGCTTGGGGGCAAATCTGTTACAGAAAAAAATCAGTTGAATGGTGGCGCCCGGAATCGGTCCGCTTCTGTACTCCCGCGGAGTCACGGGTGTAGTTAATTTAATGTCTATTTGAGAGCGGAATGGACGGGAGAGCCGGAATGCTAGGGCTTGTTTTTATTCCTGGCATGGACTCCTGCCCTCTCGCCTCGCCTCCGCTTCCTAGCACGCCACTTACGATATTCCTTTACCACTCCGGAAGCTGAAATAACCTGGACTGGTATAGCGTGACAGCTTTTGTTTTATTTTGAGGTGCACCACCGTTGTGAGATATTGCGTTATTACAGGGTATTTTGTCGTTCGTGTAAAGAACATCACTATTAGGAGCAGAACACGTAACACATTTCTGTTTATGTTTGTGCTGAATTTTATTCCTGCAGAGATTGTGAGTAGAGATGATTTTCTTCTTTTCACATTTTCTCCGAAAACACGAACCGCGTGAATTATTTCTGAATAATTCGCTCGTGTGCGTCTCCATCCTTTTCAAATTTTATTACACAACTAATTCAGCAGATGCTGAAAATCCAAGGCAACATACACACACACACACAGACACTCATCTACACACACTCACAGACTCACACATACACACACACACATTGACACATACATACACACACTCACACACTCACACATACACACACACACACACAGACACAGACACTCATCTACACACACTCACAGACTCACACATACACACACACAGACACTCATCTACACACACTCACACACTCACACATACACACACACATACAGACACTCATCTACACACACTCACACACTCATACATACACACACACACAAACACACACACTGACACATACATACACACACTCACACATACACACCCAAACACACACTCACACATACACACACACAAACACGCACACACTGACACATACATACACACACTCACACACACAGATACTCACATACACACACACTCACACACATTCACAGACTCTCTCTCTCTCTCACACACACACACACACACACACACACACACACACACACACACACACACACACACACACACAAAGTGTCATACACACACAGACACAGACACACAATTGCGGGATGAATGCAGTAGGGCGGGATGCATTTATGGAAATGAATAAGCGCTCGATGTATCGGGTAGAAATCTTTCTTCATATCTGGAGAGGAAGGGGGAAGACGCCAGAATAAAATGGCGTGAGCGGGGAAAGGTGAGAGGTTAAACTAGGCGAACGACGAAGGGCTGGAGCGGAAGGAATCTGATAAGAGAGAACCGTGGAGTACAGGAAAACCGGAGGTATTAAGGGACGCCGTGTGAGGTGATAGGCGGGTGAGAATAAGTATGAACCAGAGTGGTGAATGGAAGAAGAGCGGAGGGGGAGGTATCTTTATTTCGACATTCATGACACCAGGTTAGAGGTTACCTAGACGGAAAGTAAGTTGTTGCTCCTCCCTCTTGAGGTCAGCCTCACTGTGGCACAAGAGGAAGCGATGGGCCGAACATGTCGGATCGGGATTGGGAATCAGAATGGAAATGTTTGGACGCCGGGAAGCTCCGCCTTTCACGGATGGAGCGGTGGCGATCGACAGAATGAGCCTATTTTTATCCCGGGACTCTCTAATATAGACGAGTGCCCACCAGAAACTCCAGACAGAGTAGACGACCACAGCAGATTCGCAGGTGAAGTGTTGCCTTACCGGGCAGACTGTTTGAGCCCGGACTGATGGTGAGGGAGGAGATGAATGTGCGGGTATAACGCTTTGGGTGCTTGCAGGGATATGCACCGCGAGGGAGAAAGCTGCGGAGGGCTGCATGAAACAGCGGAAAGCGGAGAGATGGGGACGGGAGGTAGTGATATCTTTGTTGGTAGCATCGCTTTAAAAGTGGGATCAGCCGATCCGCCCTCACCAAGTCTTCCATCAGTTTATCGGTGATGGAGTTCCTCTTGCTCTAACCTACCACCCCACGACGTTCTGCACCCAAAAAAATCACAATTTGCAGCTTCCGCCTTCTTTAAAGAGATCGTACAAACAAATTTACTGTAACCACCCCATCACCGTCCCCAAACCACACACCGTTTTCCACAGAGATCGCTTCCTCCGTTATTCCGTTTCTCTTCCGTCCCTCTCCATTGATCTCCCTCCTGGCACATCCCTGCAAGCGGCCGCAGTGCTACACCTGCCCGTCCACCTCCAACCTCACCACCAGTCCTTTCCCCAAACAGCCCTTCCAGGTGAGACAACAATTTACCTACGAATCCACTGTGGAAGTCGATGTGTCCAACCTTCCCGAAACGGCTTTCTCTTCATTGGCGAGACTCATCGTTGATTGGGAACCATTTCGTTTAGCAGCTCAGCTCCATCCGCCAAAAACAGATCTTCCCCCAGTCCAAATATATTAATTCCGATTCCTATTCCTGTTCCGCAGTTTCCTCTTCTTCCCTGATGAGACCACCGTCAGGGTAGAGAAGCAACAACCTACAGGGGCATGCAGAATATTGGGCAGCCCTGGTCAAAGTCTCTGTCACTGTGAAAAGTTAAGCGAGGAAAGGATGACTTGATTTCCAAAAAAAAAAAGAAACATAAAGTTAAAATTGACACATTTCTTTAATATTTTAAGCAGGATTACTGTTTTATTTCCATTCTTACAGTTCAATTGTTTTTTAAACGAAAAGGGCCCGATGCAAAAGTTTGGGCACCCTGCATGGCCACTACTTCGTCATACCCCTTTGGCAAGTATCACAGCTTGTAAACGCTTTCTGTAGCCAGCTGAGAGTCTTTCTTTATTTCCAGCATCTGCAGATTCACTCGTGTCGCCTAAGAGTCTTTCAATCCTTGTGTGGGGCATGTCGCCCATTCTTCCTTGCAAAAGGCTCCTAGTTCTGTAAAATTCTTGGGCCGTCTTGCATATATTGCTCAGTAGAACAGTGCACCACCACGCCAGAGTCTGCTGGATCTTCCTGAAGGTCTTTTGCAGTCAAACGGAGGTTTTGACTTGCTTTTCTATCAGTCCTACAAGCAGTTCTCTCGGAAAATTTTCTTGGTCTTCCAGACCACAACTTGACCTCCACCGTTCGTCTAACTGCCATTTCTTAATTACATTACTAACAGAGGAAACGGCTACCTGGAAAGGCTTTGCTATTTTCTTATAGCCTTCTCCTACTTTGTGGGCATCATTTATTTGAATTTTCAGCGTGCTAGCCAGCTGCTTATAGGAGCCCCTGGCTGCTAATTGTTGGGACAAGGTGAGGGGGAATGGCCAGTGGTGGACTGATGGGGATCAATTGGTACAGCTCGTACGGAAGACGCTGGGCGACTAAAGGCGGAGTTGTGGTGTCTGTGGAAACTAGGAGATGCTGAAACTCGGTCCCAGTTGGTACTGGGAGACACGTGGAGTAAGTGCAAGAATGTTGTGCACGAGGCGTGTTTTATTATTGGGAGTCACAATCTTCAGTATTTAATTTAATCTGCCATATTTTCCGATATTATTTTAACCTTCCTCTATATCACGGTTATGATACCCCAAAGTCCTTCCGCTCCTCGTTCATGTTTATGAAAAACAAAGCGCTCTTGCTACTGACATCTGAGGAAGTTCAGTGTAAATCTTTCACCAGTCCGGAGAAACAGCGACATCTTGTGGTTTGACTTTGTTTCTGTGGAGCCTCAGTTCCTGTGAATGCCCGGATTCAATTGATTATTGCAATCTATTTATCGACAGGGAGACATCGAGCTTTGAAAAATGAATGATGAAATTCACGTCACACAGAATCACACAGGAATATTTAATTAACTTGTTAACGGAATCTTGGTTAAAAAATGGAGAATTATTAATTATATATTCACTCCCGCAGTAACGTCAGATAGAAATCATGTGTTTTGAATTTAGATTTACAGTTTAAACTCTAAAAAACAAGTCTGGATGATTTACCAAACATGTGGTGTGTCGTTGAAACAGAACACACCATTCAAACCCTTGCCATTCCGCTCCACGATTCCATTAAGAGTGATTTATTATCCTTTTCAAATATATTCTCCTGCCTTCTCCCGAAAACATTTGACGCCCTGATTAACCAAGAAGCTACAAATCTCCGGCTTAAATGTACCTAATGACATGACCTGGAGAGCCGGCTGTGCCAATGAATTCCGCCCCCTGGCGAAATGAAACATTAAATCCTCATCTGTGTTCCAAATGAAGGTCCCTCAATCTGAAGCCGTGAGGACCGGTCGTAGGGTCACCACTGTTGGAAATCTCCTCTCCATACCTACACTGTCAGGGCATTGCAGCACTCCAAAGGTTTCAATCAAATCCCCGCTCGTTCTGCTGATACCCAGAGATATCAATTCCCAGTGATTGCTTACAACCCGGCACCTTGCCACACCGGACGCAGCAAACAGCTCACAGTTCAGTTCCATCACCGCACAGTCTGATTATACTTCGGAATTCATTAATTATTTGACCCTTTCAACTGAGCGGTACAGGCTTCCAAAACATGTCAAGACTAACACAGCTGGGGAAAGCAGAAGAACTTTCACCTGCTCTCTGAATCTGGTCTGGGTCACTCCGTAGATAAATGTATTTGTGCAGCTGCTGAAATTCTGAATAGTAGAGCCCCAAAACTGTCCCTGATAAAGCCGGATTGACGTTTCCAGGTCTGTGTAGAGGCATCGCATGACAATGAAGACCAGAGTGGTTGTCGCCCAACAGAGAAGGAAACTCGCCGACAGGCTGAAGAGCAGAATGATGGATTGTCTCCGACTCTCCATCTCCGGATCCCGGTGTTTCCCGCAATTTCCCCGTCCCTTCAGCCCCCGGCGAACCCTGCTCGCCGCCAGTATCTGTCTGACGGTCAGAGCATTGAGGGTCAAAATGAGGAAGAAAGGAAGTAGCGGATTCAACAGACGGTCCACCCAATAAAACCCCTCAAACGATGGCGAGAAAGGCACTACAGGTCTACTGAAACAAATCCAATTACCCCTCACCAACAACGCTATTCTTTCCATATACATGAAATAAAATGGTATGTTTTTAAAAAAGAAACCGAGAGATAGTGCGCCCATCACCAAACCCGCAATTCTGGGGGTGAGTATTTTGCTTTAAAAGTAGGCGAGCAAATGGCCACAAAGCGATCGAAAGTGAAAGCGACAGTAAACCACACGGAACAGTCAACGGCCACGTGACACAAGGCGTAGTGGACAAGGCAGAACGGAGCGTTGTCCAGGATTCCGGAATGAAATCCGTATGCTTGACCCATCTGGTAGAACAGGACTTCGATAATCACCACCATTAGATCCGCCGCAGCCATCGCCACCAGGTAACGCGTGACGCATCTGGAGAGACCGCAGTTTCCGCGGCTGAGAATGATGATCGCCACAAGGTTAACTGCAGTGAAGCAAAAATGATCAAAAATAAGAATAAAGAAATCCAATCGTTTTTCTTTTTGTAGAAATACAGCCGTCAATTGTTCTCTTGAAATAAAATCCATCGTTCATCTCTGGTGGACACTGTCAGTGGAAGTAAAAAGATACTTTCTTTGTTGAATGTGTGACCGCGGCATAAAGCGTTTTACAGTAGCGCATGCTCACATTAATCTCTTCACGTTCACGGATGCAGCAGCGATGAGCAGAGTCCAAGAATGATAGAGCACAGAAACGGGTCCTTCTGCCCAATATCTCCATGCCGACCAACCTGGCCAGCTGATAAAGTTGTTCGTGACTGGATCAGATCAGTCAAACTGTCCATGTGCACTTTAAATATTGTTAACGACTCTGTTGCTCCCATTTCCTTTGTCAGGCTGTTCAATACACAGAGCAACTTCTATGTGAGGAAACGTCGATCGTAATCCAGCTACATTTCTGCCCTCAATAAAATTCCACTCGGCCGAACCTCTGCCTGTAACTCAACCCCGAGAGTCCCTGCAGCATCTTTGTGAATACTGTCTGCACTCTTTTCAGCGGACTTCTGCCTTTCCTATAACAGGGCGACCAAGACTGTTCACAGAACTCCAAGCGCGGTATCTCCAAGGAGAGGGGTAGTGTAATTGAAGTGCGCATCTACGCTTCTTTCCGAAAGTCTGAGTTACTATTCGATTGCAAGGTCAGATTCTGAAACCAAGATCTTGCACCGCAGCAACCTTCCCTCTGTTTTATTTTACTGCTTCGGGGACAAATCGTTGCTCTGAGCAGAACAATGTTACCCGGTCTTAAAAGTGCTCGGCACTTGTAATGTTTTTTAAATCTGTAATATGCAAGTGAAACGATGACAAAACATAACACACAACACGTAAACACTGTCAGGCAGTCGCAATTGACAGGGAGGATGCAACAGTGAAATGTTCTGACGGAACGGCGATGGTGGTTTCTGAACAGTGAGCGACCGACTTCCATTCTGTCTTCATTGTGACCATTTGTGACAGTGTTGTAACTTCAAACAATGACAATGCACGTACGCTGAAGCTAAAATGCTTCGCTGTAAATGTGGTACGTTTAGTGTTTAGCACATTTATGGATTATATTCATGAATACAGTTAAATTCATCATTATATTACCAACGATTTCGAAAGATTTTCGCATAATTTCAAAATCATGTTAGCATCGTGTAAAAGAAATTCCAGCTGCTTGTCCGCAAATGCCATGTTCGCGGGGGAGTATGGCGAGGCTGCGCACCCCCGCATTTTAGAGGGAACTGTGCTGACACCAAGGAACATAGCTCAGAATTTGGTGACGGGAAAAAAATGGTAATTGTCAAAGAATAGAAAACAGATTGGCCGTTAATTGAACAGTGCCTGGAGAAAGAGAAGAGGGAAATATGAGTTTACTTTTCAGAAGGAGGGAAGAGAATTTGTTTTTGGCGGGTGGGATTGGTGAAGCAGTCCAGTGACAAGTCTGCACGACCCAGGTTAAAACGACAACAGGGCAGGAGGTTGAGATGAACGGAACAGCATTTTAGGGATTTTTAATAATCACCGATTAAAATCACATCAGCAGTAGCTGAGAGCGGCGTGAGGTCTCTGCTTTCGTATAAATATTCGAAAGGTACTTACCCGGGATACCGACAATTACAATGACTGTGTAACAAATAGCCCTCTCTAGAAACATTGTTAATCCAAGGCTGTTCCGTTTGGAATGTTCCCAATTGCAAAATGTCATAGAAATTGTAAATAGCCAGTAAATGAACTCAAACAGTTATAACAAAGCCCGGAGAGCAAATTTCCTTTGCGGCTACTGGGTTAAACTCTTCACGGATCACACGTTGTTGAGAGTCCACCGCGTCTGGATGTTTCCGTCCTCAATGTAGCTGAAGCACAGAATGACGTACTTTTATAGAAAAATCGGTCACCAATAATGAAAACAACTTGTACAGTGACTGGTGCTAATTAACGGTAGATAGCAAAAATATATCTGTTCTAACGAACCGTGATGCCAGTGGGGAAATAACACGTCTTACTTCATTGAACTGAACGCATCACCTGTCATGAAGCCTCAAGAGACGGCCGATGCTGGGCTCGCAACACCAAATATGATGCTGTCAAACTACTCCGTGTAATGACAGGACATTATCTGCGCATCGCTTTTGACGACAGTAGTCTGTAATCCTGTGGGTGAGTCCACCTCATCAGCGCTGATTCCACTCTCACATTGCGAGTGGAGTCTCTGCTTGTTACTTCCCCGTGATGACGCACCTTTCATGTGATTCACTGTCACTTTGCTTGCGGGGATTTTTTTTTTTACTGGACATTAACATGAATGATTTCTGGCGCAGACCCTCACTGTTTGCACTGTTACCGGAGTCAGTCGCAAACACAGATGTTGGCGAGTATGCGGCGCAAAATGCAAACCAATGACCCTAGCATTACAGACATTGTCCGCTGCTGTACCAGACAGAGTAAAACAGAAAACATTGTGTCAACACCGGTCTTAATGCAAATAAGTAGCACTGACGATATTAAATATGTTACAGAGTTGCTAGATGATATTCGAAGTTGAATTTCAGAAAGAAATTGATTCAGGAAAAAAGTGTGTATTAAACTGCTAAACAGAGATGAACTGCGTAATGGGGCATAAATACACGGACACAGTAAAGCATCGGGATAATTAAACCCATCTATTCCTGAAGCACGCTGTTCTCGTGTTTAAATAGAGAAACATGGAGAAGCAGTGGGCCGGGGGCTCTTTGGCATTTCATAAAACATGACTTACAACAGGCAAATTGCGTCACTTCCGCTACAGCACATCAGGAACAGAGTGACGGTCAATGGAGAGACGCATTGGAAAGAACGCCGCATTAAGAACCAGCATCAATAACAGCTTTCGGGCGTGCACTGGCTTCAGATGAGAGCTGCGCAAATATCTGAGTGCCGGGGAAAGCGGATTGATGGTAAATCAGGGAGGATCCTGTCACTAATTTTCGAACCACTTTCTATGTGCATGAGGATAAAATGGTTAATTGTGCGCAGAGATCCCCTCCTCGGAGATCTGTATAGCATGGATTCTATGGAGAGTCAAGACAAAGTGTCTCGACCCGAGAAGGCAACTGTCCTGCTTGTATTTATGCTATCTATACACTTCATAAATTGCAACATCTGTTAAAATCCTTCTCTCTTACCCCAATGCTTGGAGGAAGAAAAAACCTATTCCTAACCTACTCAATCTTTCCCTCCAACTGCCCTCCTCATGTCCCGGCATCATCCTTCTAATTTTTCTATGTACTCCGTCATGATTATTGATATCGTTCATGCAGTGTGGTGACCAGAACACATACAATACCCGATATTAGGTATTACCAACGTCTTATATAGCTTTAGCATAGCATCACAGCCCCTGTACTCGTCGCTTCGATGTCTGAAGGCCGATGTGCCTGTAGTTCTCTTTACAAACCTATCTGTCTGCGACGCCACCTTCAAGGGATTATGGATCAGTCTTCCCAGGTCCCTCTGTAATACCGCAGTACTCAATGCCCTCCCTTTTACAGTGTAAATCGTGTCATGGCTAGTCCTCCCAAAGTGATACACCACACACTAACCTGTATTCAAGACCATCAGCCACTCTCGCTGTTTACCACTCATCCAATATTGGTGTCATTCGCAAATCTGTTGAGTGAATTTATCAGACTGTCTGTCAGATTGTTGATCTATAAAACTCACAGCAATGAACCCAGAGCAGCACCTGCGTTACACTAGTAACTGCAGGCCTCCAGTTAGAGAGGCCAATACCTACTACCACCCACTGAATTCTGCCCCTAGGACAGGGTTTCCAATATGTTTATTGCATGGAGCCCTACGATTAACCGAGGGGTCCGTGGATACAAAGAAGGGAACCCCTGCCGTTAGCCAATGTTGCATCCAATTTACTACCGCATTCACAGTGCCAGAAGACGGAACAGCCGGACCAACCTCTCAGGCCCGATATTGACAAAGGCTTTTCTAAAGTCCAGGCAGGCATGAGCCACTGCGATTCCTTCATCAGCTTTCCTGGTCACCTCCGCGAAAAACTTTTTTAAGATTGGTGAGGCACGACCGAACCCGCACAGACCTAAGAAGGCCCAGTCTACCCAAATGTTTACATAGACGATCCCGTAGAATATCTGCTAATAATGTACCCACTTCTGACGTCGTGTTCAAGGAATTAGCCCCAGAATCTATCTTAAGTAACCGAATACATTTGCAACCATCCAGTTCTCAGGCAACTGATCCGTGACAGACCTCGGGAGACCCAAATGCGGTGGAACTAACACGCCAGCAGAATGTGAAAATGAAAGTATGTTGAAATTTGATTTTGAGTTTTACAATAATGAACCGTCAGACGAGGGAACGAGTTCAGATGTAGAGAGAGTGAACAGCTTTAAGCTTCTGGGTGTCAAGATCTCTGAGGATCTAACCTTGTCCCAGTATATTGATGTAGTCATTAAAAGGGCAAGACAGCGGCTGTACTTTATTAGGAGTTTGCAGCGATTTGGCATGTCAGCAAATACGCTCAAAAACTTCTATCGTTGAACCGTGGAGAGCATTCTGACAGGCTGCGTCACTGTCTGAGTGTGGAGGGGCTTCTGCACAGGTCCGTAAGAAGCTGCAGAAGGTTGTAAATCTAGTCAGCTCCATCTTGTGTACTAGCCTACAAAGTATCCAGGACATCTTTAGGGAGCGGTGTCTCATAAAAGCAGCGTCCATTATTAAAGACCTCCAGCACCCAGGGCATGCCCATTTCTCACTGTTACCTTCAGGGAGGAGATACAGAAGCCTGAAGGCACACACTCAGCGATTCAGGAACAGCATCTTCCGCTCCGCCATCCGATTCCTAAATGGACTTTGAAAGCTTTGGACACTACCTCACCTTTTAATATACAGCATTTCTGTTCTGTTTTTAACACATTTTTGATGATCCTTTCACTTGTGTATTTATTATGTTTTAATTTATTTATTATTTTTATTATTAACTCTGCTAGATTATGTATTGCATTGAACTGCTGTTCTTAAGTTAACAGATTTCACGTCACATGCCGGTGGTAATAAACCTGATTCTGATTTTGGTTTGCTAATCTGGGCTTGGACTGCGCTATAAATCTCCGCACGGAGTGCAGTATTGATCCGGGTGCATGGCGGCCCGGTAAGGGAACACCAATGCCGCAGAACGGAAACACCTGCACAAGGTAGTGGATGCATCCCATCCCATCACAGGAAAAGTCCCACACACCCGACAGGTGAAAACACAGGAAACTAGCGACACATCTACAACGTGTGACGTCACAAGGAAGCAGAAGGCACAAGCAAGAGCGACCACCTTCCAGTTGATTCTCTTTTATCCCGGCTGCCCTCGGAAAGAGACACAAGACCAGGTTCAGGAACAGTTCCTCACTCCTACCATCAGGCACCTGAAACAATGCGGATTACTGCACTCAGCGCAAAACTGAACAGATTCCCCAACCCTGGACACACTTTCAATGGCTTTGAAAGTCATGTTCTCGTAATATTGATGTGATGTATTCATCTATCAAGTTATCTACCTCCCTGTCTATCTGACTTCTATCTACCTATATTTATCTAACTATCTACCTATCTATCTATCTATCTATCTATCTATCTATCTATCTATCTATCTATCTATCTATCTATCTATCTATCTATCTATCTATCTATCTATCTATCTATCTATCTATCTATCTATCTATCTATCTATCTATCTATCTATCTATCTATCTATCTATCTATCTATCTCCGAATCTACCTATGTCTACGTATATATGTATGTATTTATTCATTCATTCATTCATTCATTCATTCATTTATTTATTTACTGTTTTGCATTATTATGACTCCCCCCATTGGCCATTGTCGACCGTGGATGATGCGACCGAGTTTTCTCCCTGATACACAAGACAATATGAAAGCCATTACAACAGAATACACAGAGCACGCTTTTGCCGTGGAGCTGTTGCTCCGGACTTTTCCTCGTAGTTTGCTACCGCGGCTTTCCCCAGGACTGGATTTTGTCGTAGGTTTGAGAATAGAATTTTCCATCGCATGATGAGTGCCAACCCCGGCTGACAAGCCCCATCCGTCCGAAGCCATGGTGAGCCGCCTCTGCTTCTCATCCTGTCAATAGAAATGGTTCCGCCGGGCTCAGCAGTTAAACCTCATGTGAAGGTCAGGAGCTGGGCTTGTTCAGACAGTGTAGACAACTCGCCATTGAGAGATATTTTGTGTAGTGGGAGTTAATCAGCATTACCAACCCCGTCTATCACACGCCTAATGAAGCATTTCATTCTGATTACTATTTAAGTTTTTTTGTTCTCTCAGCTCAAGCTGGGGAGTTTTCGGAGCATTCCGGAGCTGTTTACTGTTGTGGCTCTCTGGAGGCTGACATAAACATTCCGGAGCTGTTTACTGTTGTGGCTCTCTGGAGGCTGACATAAACATTCCGGAGCTGTTTACTGTTGTGGCTCTCTGGAGGCTGACATAAACATTCCGGAGCAGTTTACTGTTGTGGCTCTCTGGAGGCTGACATAAACATTCTGGAGCAGTTTATTGTTGCGGCTCTCTGGAGGCTGACATAAACATTCTGGAGCAGTTTATTATTGTGGCTCTCTGGAGGCTGACATAAACATTCTGGAGCAGTTTATTGTTGCGGCTCTCTGGAGGCTGACATAAACATTCTGGAGCAGTTTATTATTGTGGCTCTCTGGAGGCTGACATAAACATTCTGGAGCAGTTTATTGTTGCGGCTCTCTGGAGGCTGACATAAACATTGCTGTGAAGGCCTAACTGTTTAAAAATACTGTATAGTGTGTTTGGGATGAGACCAGTTGTGAATATTACTACTGTGACAATGTATGCTAGAGCTGTTCGGGAGGGTTTAAACTAATTTGGCGGGGGTGGGAACCGGAGTATTCCTGCTGACGACAAGGGGTGATTTACGGACGGGCGTTATATATTGGCCCTAATTGTGATAATGGACCAGCCTTAAAGTAATTGTAGGATTCCGAATCTAAACCTGGATCAGGATTCCATTGATAGCTACATTTTATGAGTTAGCATTTTAAAACAAGAACTTGGTGAATGACGCTTACCACCTGATTGCACCTGTATCAGTAATCAAACTGAGTTAATCTGCTGCAGGATCCTGTGCGCGTTCGATTGTTTCTGCTTTCTCATGACATTGTCGGCTTGAATTTGTTGTTCTTCTGTATTTTATATTGGTTCAGAGTTCACCACCTTGAGTTGCACCGTTCCTGGGAAAAGGACTCCAACTCTGAGCCAAACCTTCGACGTTTCCTTGTCGACATCGACTCTGTTCAGATCGTGGGGATGTTCTCCGTGGAAGGTCATGTTCTTCCATCGGATAACTTTCTGGTCTGAAGTGACAATTTTATTATTTTTCCTATATTGTACTTTCATTTAAGGTATTTATCTTCCGCCTCTGTCCGAGGTACCTGCTCGCAAGTGCATGAAGAAAATTGCTCTCAAGTGCATGATCTCAAGTAGAACATTTTCTAAAATTTTCATTTCAGTTGTTATTTTTCTTTATCAGTTTTCCAGATAGGCTTTGATAAACAAATATAATGTATTTGCAGCAAACCTGTGTGTTGCCTTTGTAATATTTTCACTATTGAGCTCTTTCTGGTGCATTTTCTTGAGTCCTGAAGTGGTTTATTTCTATTTATCACGTCATGATCTAGTTTGCTTGCATTTTGATATCCCAGGTGTTTATCTGTTTCATTTCCATCCATCGGGAGTATCGGACCTTGCTGCTCTGCTCGCTCTATTGCACCATTCATTATCAGAATCAGAATCAGATTCAGAATCAGACTTTAATCGCCAAGTACCTGTACACATACAAGGAATTTACTTCCGGCAGATGTTGTCTCTCCGCTCATAACAGATCATAAATAGAAATGAAAATATAGATTATACAAACATGTTTAATGTTCTGCGGTTATCCAGTCCAAATGACATGTTTCTCTAGTGTGGGGCAGAATTGAATGATTTTTGTAGTCAACATAACAACATGAAAGCTTTCACATATTCATTTGGGCTTGATTTAGAATTACAGAATCTATTATCAGTTATTTTTACATATTTTTACACCCTCACGGCATACTTTCTGCTCTTCTGTAATTATATTGTGATTATCTAAGTGAGTGTCGAATAGCTGTGGGATGCATGATGCTACAATTTTATATCCTGTTTTTAAACAGGTAAATTATTATCAATGGTATTATTTTTCCTTTTGCTCTCAGCTCCGGCTGCTAAACCCTGAGGCACGAGTAAACCTCACACACCTACTTCTCAATCCGTGTGAACTTTCCAGCCACTCTATTCGTGTAAACTATCATGGCGTTCTGGAGACTGACATCAGTATTGTGTAGGCCTCATTGTTTAATGCTGCTATGTCCTGACTTTCGGATGATGTCAGATGTATCTGTGACGATTGAGAGAATGTGTTACAAGGATTACCCATCAGCAATAATGATCAGTTAGGTACAGAAGGAGTTTGTATTTATTGATAAGTGCTTTTATTGTCTGTGCTAAATCAGCACGTGAACGTACACAACGACTACATTTCCATAAACCTGGGAAAAGTGTCAAATAATCGAAAAGATGGTTGCCGGTGAAGAGTGAGGTTCCACAGGGATCCATGTTGGAACCGATTCTTCTTACATTTTATGCCAATGATTTCAATGATGGAATCATCACCAGCAAATTGTATTTGCAATGTTTGCAGACGATATGAAGAGAGGTGGATGGGCAGGGAGCTTTGTGTAAGTAGAGAGGCGACAGAAGCATCTACATAGATTAGGAAAATGGGTAAGGAAATGGCAGATGGAAGGTAGTACCGTCTCTGGTCATGAACATTGGTAGGGGAAATGAAAGCATTGACTCTTTTCTAAACGGAGGGGAAATATAAACAGAAACTCAGGGGGAAAGGGACCCGGGAACTCCTGTGTGACAGTCCATAAAGGGGAAATTGCAGGTTGAGTCTGCGGTGAAGAAGGCGTGCAATGTGAGCGTGGATTTCCAGAGAACCAAAATATAAAAGCAAGAAGATAATGCGGACACTTTATAAAGAACTCGTGGGGCCTCACCTGGAGTGTTATGAGCAGTTCTCGGCCCCTTACCTTAAATGTGTTTGACTGGAGATGGTTCAAATCAGTTTCACGAAAGTGATTCCAGGATTGCGTGGCGAGCCACCTGAAACATGTTTGATCACTTTGGGTCTGTATTCACTGGAATTCGGAAAAACTAAGAGTGGCCTCATTGAAAACTATCGAATAGTGAAAGGTCTTGATAGAGTGGGTGTGGAGAGGATTTTACGGAAGGCAATCCTTTTAAATCGGAACTGAGGAAGAATTCCTTCAGCCAGAGAGTGGTGAATCAGTGGAATTCTTTACCACAGTCATCTGCGGAGTCCAAGTGTTTCTGTATATTTAATGCACAGTGTGATAGATTCTTGATTGTTCAGGACATATGTAGGTGTGGGTGGAAGACAGAAGACTGGAGCTGAAAGGAAAATTGGATCAGCCATGATGGAATGGCGAAGCACACTCGATGTAACAACTGGTTTAATTCTACTCCTACAATTATGGTCTCATGGTCTTATGTCATTGAATATTAACTGGTTAAACAGCCTCATAAACGGCACCTTCTCAAAGGCCTTCTGAAAATCCAAGTACACAACATCCAACGATTCTCCTGAATCTAACCTACGTGTAACTTCTTCTGGAAATTTTTGATGATCTGCCCGGCAGGATTCTCCATTAAAAACCAGAAGACTGAATGAGTAAAGAAACTCTTGGGAGATCCACTGGTGCCGGCCGTCTCCCCTGATGATCAGGTCTGGTTGGAAAGTGGATATACTAGATATGTGATTCCTTTTACCAGTGACTTGTGTGGTTGGACGAATCGGAGAAACAAACAACAAGCGAAGTCAGAATTAGATCCTGGTTTTCACTGTTGAAAAATTATGATTTTTTTTATTATTATTATTTATTTTTTTAATATATTTAAAGAAATAAAAAAATAAACCTAAACTAACATGGGCAGCAATAATAGTTTATATGTATATGATAGTGTCAAAAACTCCGGAACTCCATACCAGAACAAGAATAAAAAGAGCAAAGGTCTGGAAGAAGCCAAATTAATTCATATGAAAGTGTCGAATGAACGGTCCCCAAGTTTCTTCAAACTTAATTGATGAATCAAAAATAGTACTTCTAATTTTTTCTAAACTTAAACAAGAAATAGTTTGAGAGAACCACTGAAATGAGGTAGGAGGATTTACTTCTTTCCAATTTTGTAATATAGATCTCCTGGCCATTAATGTTACAAAGGCAATCATTCGTCTAATTGAAAGGGAGAATCGACTATCATCTTCATATGGTATACCAAAAATTGCAGTGATAAAATGAGGTTGTAAATCAATATTCCAAATTGAGGAAATGGTAGCAAATATGTCCTTCCAATAATTATGTAAAGTAGGACATGACCAAAACATGTGGGTCAATGAAGCCACATCTAAATGACATCTGTCACATTGAGGATTAACATGAGAATAAAACCGAGCAAGCTTATCTTTAGACATATGAGCTCTATGTACAATCTTAAATTGTATTAGAGCATGTTTAGCACATATAGAAGAAGAATTAATCATTTGTAAAATTTTTTCCCATTTTTCCGTTGAAATATTGTATTGAAGTTCTTTTTCCCATTCCTGTTTAATTCCACCCGATACCTCTGGTTGTATCTTCATAATCATATTATAAACAAGAGCCACTAATCCCTTCTGACAGGGATTTAAAGTAAAAATCATATCTGAAAAATCTATCAAAGTTGAATTAGGAAAGTATGGTAAAACATTATACAAAAAATTTCTAATTTGTAAATATCTAAAAAAATTAGATTTAGGTAACTTAAATTTGTTAGAAAGTTGATCAAAAGACATCAAACTACCTTCAGAAAAAAAGGTCGCGAAAACATATTAAACCTTTCCTTTTCTATATGCTAAAAGCTTGATCTGTTAAAGAAGGTTTAAAGAAAAAATTAAGTAAGATAGGGCTATCAAGAACGAAGTTTTTTAGAGTAAAAAAATTACGAAATTGAAACCAAATTCGTAATGTATGTTTGACAATAGGGTTAGATATCTGTTTATTAAGTTTAACTAAATCAACAGGGAGAGAGGAACCAAGAACAGAAAATAAAGAATATCCTTGTGCATCATTACATTCTAAATTTACCCACTGTGGGCACAATGGTAAATCTAAATCTAGTTTCCAGTATATTAAATTTCGAATATTATTCGCCCAATAGTAAAATCTAAAATTAGGTAAAGCTAAACCACCATCTTTTTTAGATTTCTGTAAATGTTTTTTACTTAATCTGGGGTTTTTATTTTGCCACACAAATGAGGAAATTTTTGAATCAATGCTATCAAAAAAAAGACTTAGGAATAAAAATTGGTAAGGCTTGAAATAAATATAAAAATTTCGGTAAAATCATCATTTTAACAGCATTGATGCGACCAACCAATGATAAGGATAAAGGAGACCATCTTGTAGTAAGTTGTTGAATTTGATGAAGCATAGGTAAAAAATTCAATCTGAATAAATCTTTATATTTCTTGGTAATTTTTATACCTAAATAAATAAAATTGTCAGTAACAATTTTAAATGGTGTCCTGTCATTCAGTAAAGTTTGTGCAAATTATGATTGACTCAACCGAGGTAATCCGGACGTGCAGCCCGTCCGAAGCTTGGGCTATGGGACAGATTTGTGAAAGATAGATGGAGGCGTTGATAGTGCTGAGGAAGCAATGTGATTGCAGAAGGACACAGGCAAATTTGAAGAATGAGCAAAAATGTGGCAGATGGGAAATGTACGATAGTGCTTCTTAGCAAAAGGAACAATAGTGAACTATTATCTGATTGGGAAGAAGGTTAAAACAACAGAAGTACAGAAGGAAATATGAATCATGGCGCAAGCCACGCAGAAGGTTAATCTACAGGACGAGCCTGTGTAAAGAAAGCAAATGCAATGCTGGCATTTATTTAGAGTAAAGTGGAAGATATAAGCAAGGAGATAATGCTGGTAGTTTATAATACCATATTAGGCCGCAATTAGAGCATTTGTAACCCATATCTCTGAAAACGTATGCTGTCGTTGGAGAGAGTCCAGAGGATATTCAAGAAGATGATTCCGGGAATGAAGGGGTTAAGATATGAGGAGCGTTTGCCAGCCTTGGGCCTGTACACCTGTACTGACCTAAGATTAATGAATGCGGGTAGTGGGGTGGCAAATCGCACTGAAACTCACCGAATGTGGGAAAAGTCTACAAAGGGTGGCTGAGGACTGGACTTTTCGTATGGTGGGGGTTGCGATAACAGAGGACACAGCCTCAACACTGAGGAGCGACCTTTCAGTTTCGTTAAAAAGAATCTTATTCAGTCAGAGAGCAGTGTATCTGTGGAATTCTCTGACACAGACGGCGGTGAGGGACACGTCTGTGGGTACATTTAAGGCAGAATCCAGAAGCTTGCTGATCAGTCAGGGCATTACAGGATATGCCGAGGAGACAGGTGCATGGGGTTGAGTGAGAACCGGGATCATCCATGATAGAACGGCAGAACAGACTTGATGGGCTGAATGACCTAATTCTGCTCCTATATCTTATAGTCTTATACAGTGAAGAATGACACAAAATACTTGTTACGTTCGGCCGCTATTTCTTTGCTCGATCGGCAGCGTCATCTTCCAGCAGTACAATATCAACTCGCCCTCTTTTACTATTTATATGTATGAACAGCTCTTGATAACTGATATTATTGGCTCACTTACTTTAATTTTTCATCTTCTCCCTCCTGTGTGTCTTCTTTTCGTTGTCTCCTGTTGGTTATGTAAAAGCTTTCCAATCCTCTCACTTCCCACTGTTTTCTTGCTATATTACGTGATCCCGCTTTTGTTTTATCAAAAACAGGAGAAAATCTGTGGATGCTGGAAATCCAAGCAACACAAACACAAAATGCTGGAGGAACCTAGGAGGCCAGGCAGCGTATATGGGAAATGGTAAACAGTCGACGTTTCGGGCCGAGACCCTTCATCAGGACAGGGGGTGGGGGGGGGGGAAATGAGACATCAGAGGAAGAAGTGTGGGGGTGAGAGGGATGGAAGAAGTGGTAGATGGCAGGTGAAACTGGGAGAATGGGAGTAATGAAGGAAGAATCTTCTCAGGATATAATTTCCTTAACGATTCTCAAAAGTTCACTACTAATACCGCCACATCTCCTGAGCCACCTCTTTCAGATCTCTGGAGTGTACACCAACCTGTCCAGGTGAACTATTTAACTTCAGACCTTTGCGTTTCCCAAAAACCTTCCCCTGCGTAACGTTACTTTACACATTCTGACCACTGACATCTGGGACTTCCGTGTTCCTGGCAGAGTAATGAGTGATGTACAATACTTATTCAGTTCATCTGCCATTCCCATGCACCCCCACCACATTACTACCTCTCCAGCATCATTTTTCAGAGGTCTGATATCCACTTCAGCCTCTCTTTAACACTATATGTACATGAAGAAAAATATGGCATCCTCTTGAACATTACTGGCTAGCTCACCTATGTATTCCATCATTTCCTTCTTAATTATTTTAGTTGCATTCTGTTGGTTTTTAAAAGCTTCCCAATCATCTAACTTCCGAGTAATTTTTGATCTATGCCCTCTCTTTGGTTTTCATGTTTTCTTTGATTTCTCTTATCAGCCACGGTTTTGTCACCTTACCTTTGGAATTCCACTTCGTCCTTCTGATGTATATATCCTGTGCCTTCCGAATTGCTTCCAGAAATTCCAGCCGTTGCTGCTCTGTTTTCACCCTGCAAGTGTTCTTTTCAAATCAATTTTGACCAATTTTTCTCTGATGCCGCTCCAATTCTCTATATTCCACATCTGACTTTAGCTTCTCCTTCTCTAATGTCGGGGTGAATTTGATCATATTAAGATCACTTGTCCAGAAGGGTTCCTTGAACTTAAGTGACCTAATTAACTCCGGTTTGTTACATCACCCAATCCAGAACAGCTGATCCCCAAGTGGGCTCAACCACGAGCTGCTCTAAAAAAAAAGACATCTTGTAGGCATTCTAGGAATTCCTCCTCTTGAGCCAAACACCATCCTAATTTTCCTAATCACCTGCATGACAATCCTCCATGACCATTGTAACATTGCCCTTTTGGCACGCATTTTCTATCTCCCAATTTAATTTGTGGACCACACTGTTGTTTGGAGGTCTCTATACAATTCCCATCAGGGATTTTATTTACATTTGCTGCTCGGTAATTCTACCCAAGGAGCTTCTACACCTTCCAACCCCATGCCACCTCTTTCCAATGATTTTATTTAATATTTTACCAACAGAGCCACACAACCCAATTAGCAGCTTGTTCTTGGCTTATTCTTTCAAGAAATATATAAGTATCTGAGAAACAAGAGGACCTGCAAATGCTAGAGAACTACACACAAAGTGCTGGAGGAGCTCAGCATGTCAGGCAGCATCTATGGATGGGAATCAACATTTCGGGCCAAGACCCTTCATCAGGACTCTTGATTCCCACGTATCTGGGAAAACCTTTGACAAAATTTAGTTCAAGGCTTAAAAAAACCCTGTCAAACAGAGCTCAATAGTTAACAAATACAACAAATGCAATAAACACCTTCATCAATACCGACATTGATTTTTCTTTAATAAAAATATCTTGGTCCCATTTCAATTAGCAACTTTACAAAGATAAATAGCAACTTTAGAAAGGACTATTTACACTCAAACCCACTTAGACTTTGGACAGGAGGGAGGGAAATCATACACTTGAAAAAAAATCACAGAACAGTCAGATGAAACTTCTAAGTATTTTTTTTCAACAAACATGAACTGGATTCAGCACTCCATGTGTGGATATGCAATCGTAATAAGAAATACAGACCAGAAAACTTAAATGAGAGGCCAACTCAGAAAAATGAGTCTTCACTCTGGAAGAAAACATTAACCAGTTGAATGAGTATGACCATCCATGGGAGACATCCCAACGATCTGAGCAGACTAGACGGTGACAGGGAAGCATCGAGCACCTGACTGAGAGTTGGAGACCTCTTCCCAGAAACAGAGGGGTTCCTTGCAGAAATACAGGACGAGGTGGTTAACAAAATGTAAAAAAAAATCAAAAATACATCAGATACAAACAAACAAGGCAGTAAGTGCACAAAATGCCAAGTGAAACCAGACACAATCCAACACAATCCAGGATCCTGCAGCAGTTTAACTCAATCGTATTACTTACAAAAGTACAATCAAGTGGCAAATATCGTTCACCAACATATTGCTTTAAAATACAAACTGATGAATGACCTCCATCACTTCAAAAAGCCACCATAAATTCAAGCGTGATCCAGTTTTAGAGTCAAAATCTTACAAATTACATGATAATCAATGCATTATTTCAGACAGGACAACTCATAATAACCATCCAGATATAACATTACAGGATAAACAAGCAGGAACAACTCCCCCCAATAGATAAAACCGTTCCCAACACACACGTTCCTCGACACGTGGAGCACCTCACCACAGGTATTGTTTGTGTCATCAGTCAACCAAATTATTTTCTCTGTCAATCAGCTTCCAAATCTTGCTACTCTGTCATTCGTTGCCACGCTCCGCTGCTGATTCCCTTCTCCTCATCATACGTTTTTACCCTGATCATCGCCGAGCCCCAAAGTCTGCCCTGTGCCGATTTGCCTCTGGTTTCTGACCCTGCTCCGTTGAACATCCGACAGATGGTTCCCCATTCCGCTTTCAGTCTTTAGGGGACAGAGTGCTTTCATAACCCTTCAGAAGCAGGGAAAATGACCCATAATGTGGAAATGATCCATGAATAAGGAGGTTAACTACCAATGTCATTCTTCCTCAGCCCAGAGATTTGAGGGGCGAAGAACATCTCAGGCAGGACTGCAGTCAGCTCGGCTTCTTCAGTCTGCAGGAAATTCAAGGGACACCTCTTCACCCACAGGATGGTGACTGCTTGGAACCCATCACCACTGGCAGAGCGAGAGGTGAACAACAGGGGAGGATTTAAAAGGATTGACCTGGAACAGTATCACTGGCAGGGTCCAGCTGGCCTGAGTTGACCCTCTACTATGCACTAGCAGTGTTATAAATTCAACAGATTCTGAAGACAGAGTTCAAAATAGAACTGATTTATTTGTCTCAGAGCCAGAATATTAAACTCCAGTCCCATTAAAGGTGAATATGCAGTAGAAGAAACTCCACCCATGCCTGGTGACCAGGGTGCAGAACTGGGTGTGGTGAGCAGCAGCAATAATTGCAGAGTTCAGCACCGACAGTCACTCTCGAAATTGCATTCAGCAATGGGGATGGACAAATATCCAGTATGCAGCTTACTGAAACTTTCTCCCTATTGTGAACCACAAGGTTAATTACTGAGAGAATCCCTTCCACACTCACAGCAGGTGAACAGTCACTCCCCAGTGTGAACTGAGTGATGCACATTTGGTGGAGATGACTGAGATAATCTCTTCCCAATGTCTGAGCAGGTGATCGGCCTCGAACCAGTGTGAAATTGCTGGTGTTTCAGTAGATGAGATGACGAAAATCCAGTTCGGGTTCTGGGAGGGTCTGAGCTCAGTCCCGTATGTAAAGCGGACTGCCCGGCGTAGGTACAAACTCGGCTCAAACATCCCTCACCAGTTCAGGTACAGCCTTTCTGCGGAAGTTAAACCAAATATCTTCGTATATATATATATATTCACAATCAACTGGAATAAATCTGGTCAAAGATTTTCTAAGCGTCTCCGGATTCAGTGCAGATTATTAACATTCATTTATTAAAACTAATATTGAGTGATCATTGTATTTCCATTCGGATAACTGTTGTCACAAGAACCTCTCTCGCCCGCGGTTAACAGCGGGTTTCATTTCACAAGCAATATTTAGCCGGAAATAACTGTGGATTATTTTCTCCGGAAATTCGGCTCTCCCAAATGGCCAGAAGTTTTACCCAGGGAGGGAGTGATGTGCTGATTGAAAATGGGCGCTATTGAGGGAGTGATGGACGAACTGGTGTTAGAATGGTCGTCTTGGAGCGAGTGTCGTACTCATCGAAAATTAGCGCCAGGGAGAGAATTGTGTGCTGATTAAAATGGGAACGTCACTTCCCTCACCTAACCTTCACTCTCTCATCACTTTATCTCATCTACCTCATCTATACCCACCATGATTTTGTAGACCTCCATTAAATCTCCCCCAGATCTGCTGCGTTGCAAAGAGCAAAGTCATAACCTATTCAATCTTCCCTGAAAATTGAGAATCTCCAATCGCAGCAAAATCCTTGTACATTTTTGTTGTACTCCTTCAATCTTCATTAAATCTTTTCTGTAGGTAGGTGACGTAAACTGCCCAGAATACTCCAAACCGGAACCCATTGACGTCTTAAAATCCTTCAACATATCATGTACTGAACTGAACACTTTACTGAACTGAACTGTACTGAACATTTTACTTTATAAAGGTCAATGTACCAAAAACTTTTCTACCTTATCTAGCCACTTTCCGTGAATTGTGGACCTGTATTAACAGACGCCTTTGTTCTACCGCACTCATCAGTGCCCTACTGTTCACTGTGTAAACCCTACCCTGGTTGATCCTACCGAAGTGCAACAGGTCGTATTAAATTCCATCTGCCGTTATCAGCCCATTTTTACACCTGATGCAGATCCCGCTCCAAGCTGGTACTCTTCCTCGCTGTGAAATACATTCGAAATCCTGGAGTTCTCCGCAAATTTGCCGAACAGTTAAATTACCATCCAGATCATTGATATAGATGAAAAACAACAACGGATATCAGCGCCTATCCTTGCGGCGGCATTCCACCAGTCAGGCCTTCAGTCAGTCAGTTAACCATCTGCTACCACTATCAGCCTTCCCCCAATCTCTACTCCAATTTACGACCTCACCTTGAAAGCAAAGGGAATGAAGTTTATCGACCAATATCCTATGCGGGACCTTGTCAAATGCCTTGCTAAGTTCCATGTAGAAGATATCCTGAGCCTTGCCTTCATCAACATTCCTTGTAACTTGTACGAAAATCTCGATAAGATTGTTTGGAACATACGAAGTCATGTTGAATATCCCTATTCAGTTCTGTATATTCAAATAATCATAAGTCCGATCCTTCCAATGCCACTCCACCAGTGGAGCAAAATTAGCTATATTTTAATCCTCTGGTTCCTCTCCTGTTGCGAAGCATAATTTAAACATATCGGCTACGTCCCTGCAATTTCCGCACACGCCTCCCTCAGTGTCCAAGGGATCAGATTGTCAGTCGCTTTGAATTTATCAACCCTATTTTGCCCAAACACTTACACATCCATAATCTCCATTACATCCATGGTATCACGTCTCCTTTGCCTCACTTCTACAGATTCGGTGTCATAGACACGAGAATGGATTTATCCAGAGAGGTGAGGAATTTAGTCAAGAAGGAAAAGAAAATATGTAAAGTTCAGAAGTTAGGATCAAACAACGGAAAAGGGAATTAGGAAATCAAAGAGGGGCCATGAAAATTTCTTGGCAAATAGGATTAAGGTATGCACGTAAAGCGTACTCAGGCATTTTACATACATCAAGAGCAGGAGGCTAGCTAGGGAGAGGGTGGGTCGACTCAAGGATACAGGGGCTACACTTTCCTGGATGCAGAGTGGGAACGTTGAACATAGTTCATGGATCAGTACATGGAGTTACGATGCTGTAGCCATTACTTAAACTCGGTTGAGAGAGGGCCAGGAGTGTACCAGGTTTTCGAAATTTTAGAAAAGATGGAGGAGGTAAAAGTGGGGGTGGCTGCACGACTGATCAGGGACAATCTTACAGCTGCACACTGGGAAGAGAGAATGGAGAGGATAGACACTGAATCCATTTTGATGGATCTCAGGAAAAGGGAGAATGAACGCAAGGATAAAGTGGGGGAGGGGTCAATTGGATGCAGATAATGTGACTGAGGTACTTAATGAGTACTTTGCTTCAGTGTTTACTAGGGAAAATTATATTGAGCACCAGGAAGTCAGTGCAGAGTAAATGAATACCAAAGTTTAAATGGTAATGAGGAAGTGTTGGGCCCCTTTGTCAGTATTAAGGTGGATAAGTGCAACTTTATAAAACACTACTAAGGCCATATCTAGAGTACTGGTACATTTCTGGTCGCTGCACTATTGAAGCTTGTCAAGGCTTTGGAGAGGGTGCAAACAGATTTACACGGATACTGCTCCATATAGTGAGTATGAGCTGTGACGAGAAGTTGGATAAACGGGTTGTTGTCACTGGAGCACCGAGGCTGAGGGGAGATCTGACAGAGGTTAAGCGATTATCAGAGGCATAGATAGGGTAGGCACAGAGTGTCTGTTTCCCAACGATGATATGTCGCATACCAGACGGCATGAATTGACGGTGACAGGGGGTAGGCTCAACGGGAATGTAAGGGATATTCTTTTACTCAGAGAGACGTGAGTGCCTGGAATGTGCTGTCTGGTATGGTGGAGGAGGCATATACATTAGAGGCTTTAAGAGACGATTGGATAGGCACAAGGATGCAAGGAAGATTGGCGTAGGTAGAAGGCATTAGTGTTTTGATTACCTTTCCTGGTGGTACGACACATAACTGTGGGCCGAATGTCCTGTTCCAGTGCTGTGCTACTCTATGTTCTATCTAGACGAGTTCTACAAGTTGTCCTTACTAAGCAACGGCATGGCATATTCCTTGGCGAGTAACGCACCAAACCCCCTTTAGGCTCCCCATCCTCACTCTGTTGCGTCTAAAACGACGGAACTCCTGAATATTGAGCTGCCAATTCTGCCAGTCCTGCAACCAAGTCTAATGGCTACAATACGTCATTTGCCTTTCCTTCAATACTTGCTGCGTTGCAATATACGAAACCCGGAACATTAGTCCCAGCATATACCGCCTGCTGAATCCTTACTTTTTCTGAGGTCTTAACAACATCTATTTGATAAGGTTGGATGAGTACATGGATGGGAGGGGGTGGAGGGCAGGTCAGTGAGACATGGTAGATTAACAGTCCGAACAAAGACCTGGAACCGTGGACAGTAAAACTCCCGGTGTGTGGTACAGACATTTGTATGGTGGGCGATGGGATATGCAGTGCACAGTGCACGGTGTCAGTCCCCGTATGGAATACGGTGACGGGGAGCCGTAATGTCACGGTGGATTTGTTCTGTGATCAGCCATGTCTAACATCTTTAGCACTGTGATAAATCCAGACCAGACAGCGCCTCTCCCAGTAATCCCTGTGTCCTCACCACGGCTCTACATCACCCTGCTTTCTTCTCCATCCCTCTCTCTCTCATCACTTCCAATTCGCCGGACTGTCGTGTCACCCATCACCCTCACCCCTCCTTTATCTCCCCCTACTCATGCTCACACCCTCCGAAACCTACACCTTCAGTTCTTGGGCCTCAAACCCGTCTGCCTCACTTCTTTCCCCTTGACGCCATTCTCACATACCCGCCCTTTCTCACTGCCCCAGTCTGCCACCCTTTCCTCCTCACTCCATTGCTGACCACGCCTCCCTCCTCACCGCCTATCTCACTCATCCTGCTCTGCTGGAGTCCCCATGCACTCACCGCTGCTTGGTCCCTGTGTCTGTCGCTTACCCATTCGTGCTCGCCCACTCGTGTATACGTCTCCATCCATAACCAAGCTCTCTTACCATAGCCTACTCGCCCATCTCCTCCATCCCCACTTTCACTCCCTTTGTCACTCCCTCTCTACTCGCCTCTCACTACCCCTCGGCCTTACCTCTCTCATTCCCTTTCTCCTCCTTTCACTCCAGCTCTCTATGATCTATCCCTCTCACTCACCCTACCCCGATCGCTGACACTCTGTTTCTCTCACACTCTTCCCCACCATCCCCCTTCGACCTGACCTTTCCTTTTACCAATCCCCCTTCTGTCCGCTCTCTTTCTGCATCTCTCTATGCCCCTGACACTAACTCTCCACCTCCACCTCCCTTCACCCTCTCCAGCTTCCACACCCCCATCCTGCCTCATCCCTTCCGCCTGCTCCAAACGCTCAATCTACACAGCACTCTCCTCCTTTTCATCCCCCTCACCCTCTCGGTTATATTAACAACTTTGAGAAGGTTAGTGGTAACTGTAACTGGAAACGGTGGATATTCCATAGCAAAGTTAATGTTTATTTTATTAAGAATGTCCAAGTTAGGGATGCCACAGACAGATTAATTTAAAGGAATTGTGAAAATATTTGTAGAACAACCAGATGATGGAAGCCAGAGGTAATAAGTAAAATGCAGGAAACTCGCAACAAACAGAACGGGAACTCTAACTGGTATCATTGCGAGTTGGAGGTCCTAGGCATTTTCTGTCTCACCAAAGGTTCCGTCGCTCTTCCCTGCAGCAGGAATGATTAACTATATCATACAAGTTTGTGTTTTTACACCTGAATGAGAGTGAACTGTCAAACAGGTCGGATTTAATTTCAGCAGAAAGGCCGCTCCCTGTTTTGTCTAGTATGCGGGTCCAAGCATCTGCTTCTACAAGTACCTGAGCTCCGAGTTTCACCGAACAACAACCCGCATCTTCCAGATCAATCAACGATCAGACGACCCCCCCCCCCCGTTCCTTTTCCACTGAAGGGTCTCGGCTCGAAACCTCGACTGATTATTCAGTGACATAGATGATGCCGGTCCTGCTCAGATTCCCCAGCATTCTGTGTGTTACCATGGTTACGAAAGATTTGCGAGGTGGAGCGTGTGGGGCTGTGGGTAGGGTCACTGTGAAACAACTTCAAATCATATCCCAGGTTTTAGAATATTCTTCGGGAATTAAGCTGTGAATAATTAATGATTTCGAATCTTTATTTTAATAAACCCGTTTCCTCTGCTATGAATTAGTGATCACAGAGAAATGGAAAAGTACAACACGAAAACAGGCCTTTCGTTTGCGCCTCTTAATCTGCCCAATCCCATCGAGCTCCACCTGGGTTAAATCCCTCCATACCTCTTTCATCCAAGCAGTCTCTCTGAGGCAGAGATAGAACTCGAATGTAACGTGTAGCTGGCATCTCGTTCCACGCTTTCACGACCCACTAAGTCAAGATGTTTCCCGTCATGTTCCTTTTAAACTTTTCAAACCTTAACGATGACCTCTGCTTGTAGCTCCACCCAACCTCAGTGGAAAACGACTGCTTGCATTTACTATATCTATACCCCTCATAATTTTGTCTACCTCTGTCAGACCTCCTCTCGATCCTCTTCGTTCAAAGGAATAAATTTCGAATCTATTCAAACTGTCCCCATAACTCAGGTCCTCCATATCTATTATTTTATTTAAAAGTTCTAAAATATGTTTTTATATATTTAGTTGCACTGCAGATGATGCGAGTCTGAGGTAAAAATGAAATGCTGGAACCTCTCTGCAAAGACTGCTGTAAATGTCACCGGCATTTTCGATGCGGTTTCGAGACCCCAGGTTTCCTTTAAATTACGCTGAAGATTCCATCACTCCTCCCTGCAGCAGAACTGGTTAAACACAATAGTAAACTGACTTCGTTCACAGCCGAATGAGAGTGAATCGTCGAACTGGTTGGAATCGATTTCAGCAGAAAGGCCGCTCCCTTTTCTGAGGAATGCGGGACCATACACCTGCTTCCAAACATACCTGAGCTCCGAGTTTCACAAAGCAACAGCCCGCATCTTCCGAATCAATCAATAATCTAAAGTCTTCCCCCCTTCCTTCCTTTCCTGCCCCACTGAAGGGTCTCGGTACGAAACCTCGACCTCAGTTGCATCGGTGCTGCCGGTTCTGCTGTGCGTCCCCAGCATTTAGTGTGTTACCATGGATACGAAAGGTCTGAGAGAGGGAGTCTGTGGTGCAGTGGGTAGGGTCACTGTGTAACAACTTCATACCATATCCTAGGTGTTAGTATATTCTATGGGAATTAAGGTGTGAATAATTAAACCTGATAATGTTTTCCGATCTGTATTTAATCAACTGGTGGTATTTGCTATGAATTTACGATCACGGAGACATGGAAAAGAGCAACACCAAAACAGGCCTTTCGGCTGAGCCATTTAAACTACCTAATCCAGTCGAGCTATACCGGGGTTCCCATCGAAACTGTCCGTTAATGGTTGAAATCGAACTCGCATGTAACACGTGTAGCTGGAAGCTTGTTCCGCACTCTCACGACTCTCTGAGTGAAGATGTTTCCTGTCATGTTCCTCTTAAACGTTTCATCTTCAACCCTTAAACCATGACCTCTGCTTGTAGCTCCACCCAACCTCAGTCGAAAACGACTTCTGGCATTTACCCTCTCTCTACCCCACATAATTTTGTCTACCTCTGTCAGATCTCCTGTCGATCTTCTTCGCTCAAAGGAATAAATTTTGAACCTATTCAGTCCTTCCTTTTACTCAGCTGCTCCAGACCCGGCATTTGTAGTTTATATATATTTAAAAACTGCAGATGATTGGAGTCTGAAGTAAAATTAAATTAAAAAATAAAACTTAATTACATTAAATTTAAATTAAATTTATATATTTAAAAGCTGCAGATGATTGGAGTCTAAAGTAAAAGTAAAATTAAATTAAAAAATAAAACTAAATTAGATTAAATTTAAATTAAACTAAATTTATATATTTAAAAGCTGCAGATGATTAGAGTCTGAAGTAAAAGTAAAATGCGGGAAACTCGCTGCAAACAGGCACCAGTTGTCACCGTAACCTTGTGGGTTCAAGGACCCCAGGCAGTTTTCTTTAAATCACGTTAAAAATTCAATCGCTCTTCCCTGCAGCAGAAATAGTAAAGCACAATATTAAAGTGACGTTGCTCACGCCCGAATGAGAGTTAGTGGCGGAACCGGTAGGATTTGATAT
Organism: Hypanus sabinus; assembly: GCF_030144855.1. Classification (NCBI taxonomy): domain Eukaryota; kingdom Metazoa; phylum Chordata; class Chondrichthyes; order Myliobatiformes; family Dasyatidae; genus Hypanus; species Hypanus sabinus. The sequence continues at coordinate 308,472 of NW_026781175.1, read as the reverse complement.
CAGTCCGAAAGGCCGCTCCCTGTTCTGAAGAATGTGCGGGTCCAGACAGCTGATAACAGAAACATTCCTGAGCTCCGAGTCTCACAAAACAACAACCCACCAGTTCCAAAGCAATGACTCATCCGGCGTCTTCACTGATCGGTGAGAGGGAGCGTTTGGGGCAGGAGGCGGGGCAGTTTGAAACGACCTCGAACATGAATCATCCGGCCTCTTCACAGATCGGTGAGAGGGAGCGTTTGGGGCAGGAAGCGGGGCAGTTTGAAACGACGTCGAACCGTATACAAGTATATCCGCGAATATCCTTAGCGAATTTAAGTGTGAATAATTCAACATCAGAAATTTATTTCGAATTTATTGAGTAATCAATCGGGTGGACTGTTATGAATCAGCGACCAAGCACTCAGAGTCATAGAGTTAAAGTGTCAGAGAATAGTACAGCACAGAAAAAGGACCTTCGGCCGAGCCATTTAACCTGCCTTACTCCCGTCGACCTGCACCGAGACCATATCCACCATATAGCGATCTTCTAAACTATCTCAAACGATGAGATCGAGCTCGCATCCAACATTTGTGCTGGCAACTCGTCCCACACTCTCACGACCCTCGGGCTGAGGAAGTCTCACATCATGGTCCACTTCATCTCTTCAACTTTCACCCTTAACCCATCACCTCCGGTTGTGGTCCCACCAACATTAGTGGAAAAAGCCAGTTTTCATTTACCCTATCTATAACTCTCATAATTGTGTATACCGCTATCAAATTTCCTCTCAATCTTCTATATTCTAATGAATACAATTTTAATCTATTCCATATTCCTCTATAACTCAGGTCATCCAGAGCCGGCCAGATTCCTGTAAACTTTCTCTGCTCTCTTTCCGGCTGAGTTACATCTTCCCTGTAGGTAGCTGGCCAGAACTGCGATCAACACTTCATATTAGGCTGCACCACAACTTCAACGTAACATCCCATCTCCTGTTCTCCGTACGTTGATAGATGAAGGACAATGTCGGAAAACTTCCTCTGAGACCCCATTCATCCGTGTCGACATTTTTACAGGTGGTCCAGACATTGCAGTATTCCTCACTGCCGCCCACACTTCCAAGCTTGGCGTTATCCTCAAATCTGCTGATCCAGTTCACCGCATTATAATCCCGATCGTTGATATAGATGTAAACAGTAAAGGACGTAGCAGCGATCCCTGCGACACTCCGCTAACATAGGCCTCCAGTCAGAAAGACAACCATCGGCTACCACTCTCTGATCTCTCCAACAAAGGAAATATCTCATCCACTTTACTGCCTCATATTGAATGCCGAGTGACTGAACCTCCTTTTACAACTTCCTATGCGGGATATTGTCAAATGTTTTCCTAAAACCCGTGTAGACAACATCTACCGCCTTGCCTTCATCGAACTACTCTATAACAGTGATTGGACATGAGTTACTACAAAATAAGCCATGCTGACACTCCTTAATCAGTCCATGTCTATCCAAATACTCATACATCCGGTCACTTACAATAAATTTACAATAGTTTCCCCACCAATGATAACAGGCTCAACGGCCTGTAATTACATTGTTTGTTTTAAAGCCTTTCTTAAACAGAGGAGCAACATCGGCTATCCTGCAATCCTCTGGTCGAAGGATGATTTAATAACTCTGCTAGCACCCGATATTTTCTGCATTTGCCTACTGCAGGGTCGGAGGGTGCACCTTGTCAGGTCCTGGAGATTGATCCCCCTAATTTACCTCGAGGCAGCAAGCAACTCCTCTCTAATGTGTATGGCCCATGAGGTTGGTGTCGTTTTACCTTACCTCTGTAGACGTTCTCTCCATATCCTGAGTAACTACAGATGGACACTAAATGTATCCTTTTGGCTGCACACACAGTTTATCATTCAGATCTCCCAGAGGACCAAGTCTGTCCCTTGCAATCCCTTTCCTCTTAACATATCTGCAGCATCCCTGAGGATCTGCTAAGGCAACATCGTGCCCCCTTTTGACCCTCCTGATTTCGTGCTTAAATGTTACCTTCAGTTACTTGCAGTCCGTAATAACCTCTTTTCAACAGGGGTTTCCTGTGGCTTTCCATCTCTGAGTCCCTGGCAGACTTCGCCTTGCCAGCACACTGGAGTCTCCGGCGACCTCTGCTGGTGACTAAAACATGCCCGAGATTTAATCCATTCAGAAGGAAATCTGCAGATGCTCGTAATTCAAGCCCACCCTGACCGAATATAAGGTGTTGTTCCTCCAACCTTACACTTTGTCCCTCACCACCATTCAGGGCCCCAGACAGTCCTTCCAGGTGAGGCGACACTTCACCTGAGCCGGCTGGGATGATATACTGCGTCCGGTGCTCCCGATGCGGCCTTATCTATATTGGCGAGAACCAACGCAGTCTGGGAGACCGTTTCGCTGAACACCTACGCTCTGTCCGCCAGAGAAAGCAGGATCTCCCAATGGCCGCACATTTTGATTCCACGTCACATTCCCATTAAGATATGTCTATCCATCGCTTCCTCCACTGTCAAGATGAAGCCACACTCAAGTTGGAGGAACTCTTTATATTTGGTAGCCTCCAACCTGATGGCATGAACATTGACTTCTCTAACTTCCGTTAATGCCCCTCCTCTCCTTCTTACCCCATCCCTCATTTTATTATTATTATTATTATTATTATTATTACTACTAATAATAATAATAATTCCCCTTTTCTTTCTCTTTCTCCCTCTGTCTCTCTCACTATAACTCCTTGCTCATTCTCTAGGCTCCCCTCCCCCTTTCTTTCTCCCTCGACCTCCCGTCCCGTGATCCTCTCCCTTCTCTAGCCTCGTATTCCAATCAACTTTCCAGCTTCCATCCCTCCCTCTCCTGTCTTCTATCATTTCGGATTTCCCTCTCCCCCTCCCACTTTCAAATCTGTTACTATCTCTTCTTTCACTTAGTCCTGACGAAACGTCGACAATGCTTCTCCTTATAGATGCTGCCTGACCTGCTGCGTTCCACCAACAATTTTTGTTTGTGTTTAGTCAGGAGAACCAGCAGGAATGGAATTTACAGAAGTGAGGATGCAATTGAATATGTTCGTTTGCATCGAGAAAGATAAGGACAGATAAATGGAGTAATTATCATTGTATAATACTGTGAAGACAGAAAATACCAGTAAGTGGTCCTGAACCAGCTGAACACAGTCACTATCCCCAGAATCATTGCTGGCGATTTTCGTTGTGTATTTTTTTTTTGCAATAGATGGCCACAGATCGATCAAATGCAGATGTTGTGGTCAAATCAACACGTACAAACAAGCTGGATGAACTCAGGAACTCAGCAGTTGACAGGAGCGGTTAACGAATGCTGCCCGACCTACTGAGTTCATCCAGCTTGTTTGTACGTGTTGGTCTCAGATTCTTGCTCCCTGTGTAGATTACGGGGACTGTAGGAAGGATGAGCAACCTAACGGTGGCACCGTAGTTCAAGGAGCTATTCAAGGGGGTTGGGGAGGTGGGAGAGAAGAGAAATGCGGTGGTATAGTCAGTGGAATTGACAGAGTTCTCGGTCGCAAGGATAAAGAGTCCAGAAGGTTATGTTGCCGGCCTGGTGCCCGGGTTCGGGACATCTTATCAAACCTGCAGAGGAATTGCAGTGGGTGGGGAAAGCTCCCGTTGTCGTGGTCCGTGTGAGTGCCAACGACATAGGAAAAACGAGGTAAGAGGTATGCTGAGAGAATTTGAGCTGCTAGGGACTAAATTTCAAAAAAAAAGCACCAAAATGGTGGTAATCTCTGAGCCAGATGCAAATTGGCATAGGGTCAAGAAGGTTAGTGAGTTAAATGCCCGGCTCCAGGATTGGTCTGGGAGAAGTGAATCTGAATTCACGGGAACATGTCAAAGGTTTAGGAAAGGTGGGAGCTGTACTAATAGGACGGGCTTCACTTGAACCGTGATGGGACCATGATCGTAGCCATTCCCATAACTATTCAGCTTTAAGCTGAATAGCTGGGGCGGGGGAGGGGTAGTTTATGCTGCAGCTGTGCAGGGTACCGGTGCAGGTGAGGCCGCACCGGGAGTACTACACGCTTTTCTGGTCTCCTTAATTGAAGAAGGATATACTGGCTTTGGAGACAGTGCGGGGGAAGTTCACCAGGTTGATCCAGAGATGAAGAGTTTAGACTATGAGGACAGTTTGAGCTGCCTGGGACTGTACTCGCTGGTATTCAGAAGAATGAAAGGAGATCTTATATGGAAGTGATAGATAAGATAAAGGCGAAACTGTTCCCTCTGATAGGTGAGACCATAACTAGTGGATATAGCCTCAAGATTCCAGGGAGTAGTTTTAGGATGGAGATGAGGCGGAACTGCTTTTTCCAGAGAGTCATGAATCTGTGAAACTATTTGCCCAATGAAGCATTGGAGGGTACATCAGTCAATATATTTCAGGCACGGTTGGATACATTTTTCCATAGTTGGGGAATGGATAGGGTACGCGGAAAATGCAGATAGGTGGGGGTGAGGCCATAGCCACATCAGTCATAATCTTATCGAATGGCGGAACAGTTTTGGGCCAGTTGGTCTACTCCTGCTCCTATTCCCATGTTCTTATGATACTATCACAATCACACACAATTAACTGACTGGCGACAGCGAGTGACAGTTTGAATAACCAGTTCTTTTTCTCACCATCATTCTCCACGTCAGGACCGTGTCCGGTATCACTGTAGACCCAAGCTCACTACCGAGGTATTTGTCAATTTAAATAATTATGTCGTCCAGATTGCTCAGTATACCGTCCTTGGCCCAAAGTGAGCATAAGATTCCCTCCGCGGATAATCCCATCCAAGGACACTGGTGTCCCAGGCTGTGCCATACCCCCGGCCCATTCCTGTCTGTATAATTCCTCAGGGCCTAATTTCGGGAGCACTCGGATCCGGACATTCAGAGGAAGAAGTGTCGCTGAACAGCAAGCAGGATTACGCTTGTGGGACCTCCTTTGATGTCATAGACCGAGGCAGGAGCCAGGGCCCGTTACAAGCAAAAGTAAATCCGCTGATTCTGGAAATGCACACAGAATAGTGGAGGAACACAAAAGTCAAGCACAGGCAGCATCTGTGGTAAAGAGTACAGCCGACGTTTCAGGCCGAGACACTTCATCAGGACAGGGAAACAATGGGGTCAGAGTTGGAAGGTGGGGAAAAGGGAGGGAGAAACACATGGTTATAGTTAAAACAGGGGGAGAGGTGAGTAAAATAAAGATCTGCGTTGTTAGGTGAAAGAGATGTAGGCTAGAGAATGGGGAACCCAATAGGAGAGGACAGAATGTGATGGAAGAAATAAAACGGGAACGGACGCCCTAGAAAGGTGATGGGCAAGCCAGGAAGTAAGATGAGAGAGGAAAAAGGGGACAGGGATTGGTGAAGGGGATGTGGCTGGTGCTTGTTAAATCGATGTTCTATCCAGCAGTTTGGATCCTACCCAGGTGTTGTTCCTCAAACCTAGTTGAGGCCTCATCAAGGAAACTGTGGATTGACATATTGGGATGAGAATTGGATTTAACATCTCTTATAATCGTTGGGAATTAAAGGGGAGAGTGATCAATTAAGCGGAGTGCGGGAATCAGCCAAAATATCCCCATCCCACGGGCGGGAATGTTCAGGAATTCAGATGTCCACTTGTAGTCCATATTTGGATTCTCCCAGCGATTTCATTTCCTTCTTCCTGATTTCACTGAAACGATTGCACCGCAGCCTGAAACAGTTAGAGGAATAAAGATGAAATAACCAAATTACACAACAGTATCAGTAACAGGTGACTGGGGTTTATTGTTTCCACAACACTGACAGACAAATATCACCAGAAAACCCGCGGATCCGCTGGTATTTTATCACATTGAGCATTAGCACACTTACCATATCAGCATCAGCCTCGGATGAGTCAGGATGAAGTGGTGGAGAGCGGAGACAAATTGGTCTGTGAGCGAGTTGTAACTCAGGTCCAGCTCCGTGAGTGATCCAATTGTACTGAGAGCGGAGATGAGACCATTGGCACCAGAATCTGTGAGATCGACACCCCTCAGCCTGGAGATGAGAGAGAGTGAGGGTGAAGGACACAGAGAGAAAGGAGACGGTACAAATCCCCAGAGTTTATCAGTAACACAATTACTGATCACATTAATGTTCAGTTTCAGACACCCAGTGACTGTAAACACAATCTCCCACAGTCTGGTACTTACCACAGTTTCTGTATTTTACACTCCGGGTTCCTCAGAGCCTCAGACACCAGATTCACTCCTGAATCTCCAATTTTATTATCACTCAGGTACAGCTCCGTCAGTGATGGGTTTGTACTGAGAGCGGGCATAAGATCCTCGGCACCAGAATCTGTGAGACCGATATACCTCAGCCTGGAGATGAGAGAGAGTGAGGGTAAAGGACACAGAGAGACAGGAGACGGTACAAATCCCCAGTGTTTATCGGTAACACAAATAATGCTCAGTGTCAGACATCCAGTGACAGTAAACGCAATCTCCCACAATCTGGTACTTACCACAGTTTCTTTATATTACACTTGGGTTTCCACAAAGCTGCAATCAATAGTTTCACTCCCGAATCTCCCAGGTTATTGTCACTCAGGTTCAGTCCCGTCAGTGATTTGTTTATATTGAGAGCGGATACGAGATCCTCGACACCAGAAGCTGTGAGATCAACTTTCTCCAGCCTGGAGATGAGAGAGAGTGAGGGTGAAGGACACAGAGAGACAGGTCGCCAGAGCTTATTCTTCCAGTGGACTGAACTGTATTCAGTGATTCAACATTGAGTCTGAACGAATACATCACTGCTGTCACAGACTTCATTAAAATCTGCTTGTATCAGTATGAGTATACACGAATCAAAAGCAATGGATGAACCAAGAGTTTTGAAGTCTGCTGAGGGATAGGTCTGTGGCATTTAAATCAGGCGACCTTGGGCTGAACAAGAATACCAAGTGTGACATTCGGAGGGCTACTTCAAGATCTGCGGAAGAATTCGAAGCACGGTGGACAGTGACATTAAATGCACGTCATCTCTGGCAGAGATTGCATGCCAATACTTCCTACAAAGCGAAGCATTACCACGAATGGCAGTAATGCCTGCCGGCCACGCATGCTTTGAAAGGGAGAGTAAAATTACAGCATCCGGTGACCTTTTGATCTCTGTCTCGGAGGTCGACAAAAGGTTGTCTACCTGGAGGGTGAAAGGCCCGATGGAATACTTGGTGACGATGTGAAAACTTGTGCCCGCCAGCTGGCTCGGGTGTTTATACACATTTCCACTCTCTCATTAGTACATCTGGAAGTAGCCGCCTGCTTCAAAAGGCCAACACGTTTACCAGTGACCAAGAACACGGTGAGCTGCCATAATGACTATCGCCCAGTAGCACTCACATCTGCTGTGATAAAATGCTGTGACAGATTGGTTATGGCTGGAATGAACTCCTGGCTCAGCAAGGACTTGCACACACTCAAATTGCACATCGCCACAATAGGTCTATGGCAGAGTCGACCGTAATGGCTCTCAGTGCTGCCTTGGAGCCTCGATAATGCGAACCCTTAGGTTCATTCACTACATCTCAATATTTGACTCTATCATTCCTACAATTCAGTTAGAAATGCTACAGGACCAAAGTTTCTGGACCGCTCCCTGATGAGGATCTTCGACTTCCTGACCAGACCATCGGTGCCGATTGGAAATAACATTTCCATCTCACTGACATTCAACACTGGCGCAGCTCAGGGATGTGTGGTTAGTCCACTGTTCTCTCTTTACACCCATGAACCTCTGGCTAAGAACAGCTTAACTGCCATTTATACATTTGTTGATGATACAACCGTAGTTGGCTTAAACTCAGATTGTCGCAAAAAGGCGTGCGGGAGTTAGATACAACATATAGTTCAAGGATGTTGCAATAGTCTTGCACTCAACATCAGTAAGACCAGACAGATGCTTATGACGACAGGAAGGGTAAGTCAAGGGAAATCGAACCAATCCTCACAGAAAGAACAGAAGTGGAGAGAGTGAGCTACTTCGTTACTGGGTGTTAATATCGTTGAAGACCTACCTTTTGGCCGCACGTCGATGCAGTTATAAGGAAAGCCAGTTATAAAAGGCTATTTTTCATTGTGAGTGTTAGGCGATTTGGAGCATTTCGAGAAATACTCGCAAATTCCTAGTGATGTACTGTGGATATCATTCTAACTGTCCGCATCACCAACTGGTACATTATGTGATGGGAATATGTTATATTGGCTGTGGCTACTGCACAAGTTCAAAATACATTGCTGGTATTTGTGAATCTAGTTAACTCCATTATGGGCAATAGCCTCCGTAATATCCAAGACATCTTCGAGGAGATGCCTCAAAAAAGCGGCATCCATCATTAAAAACCCCAATCACCCAGGATGTTCTCTGAACCCTCTCCAATGTCAGCACATATTTCCTTA